>NW_005803662.1:23668-29947 GCF_000240725.1 Microchloropsis gaditana
GAGCATAAGGCGTGCAGGACCACATTGTGTGTAGAGGATATGAAACCGGATGGGTAGGGAGCGGAGGGGATTGTACAGAGTGTGCTAGGGGTGGAGGGGTCGCCCGGGGGGGGGCAAGACGCAGAGGAAGTATGTGAAGGAAAGCCACATGCATCGTTCTTTCGGGACCTTGGCTGCCGGCGTCGTTTTGGTCGGCCTGGATGTTGTGCGTGGGCGGTTGTTGCACCGAGGACGTGATGGCTTTCGCTCATATGATACATGATCCAAAAGCAATGTCTCGTGTGGACTCCCGCCCCAAGCGGTCCTCCCACCTTGCCGGGGGCAGGAATCTCAGGACCAATGGTAGCATGGGCACGGTGACGAAGAACCGTGATTGATTCGAGAAAAGACAAAGAACCGTGATTGATTCCAAGAGAAGCTGCACCCAGGCACCGTTACATTCATGCCAATACCACGTTGCTACGGGGGCTCCTTCGTTCGAGTCGCCGTCATGCCTCTATTCTCAATTTGTTAGGGTAACTCAATTTTGTACTCTTGTTCTTTCATGCGTGTCAACTTTGCGACGCTTGTTTGGGCGCCCGAAGCGATCCTCCCAATTCAAATGGCACCAACACTACCTCTATGCTTCGCTTGCTTCCCAGCACCTGCGTCACGCCCGCAACCCTTTCCTCCCCCTGCCTCTCCCCTCTACCTTTTGCCCCTTCCCCCCAGTAAGCCCATCAAACCCTCCTTCACAGTCACAAGCCCCCGGCCAAGGACCGTCCACGGATTTTCCTCCCCGTACATGAGCGCTAGGACGAGCGCATACACCAACACGCCTGTGGGTCCCGCCAACCACAAGGTCAAGCCAATGAGCGTGGAGAGCCCCACGCCCACCAAGGTCCCCCGGGCCGACGGCCCATATTTCATCCCCAAGCAGGTGGACCAGAACATGGCGGTCCAAGCCCCTGACAAGGGGAGGGGCACGCCCACGTAGACAATGGATTTCGGCCATCCGTAGTTCTTCATCAAGGTCCCCCGCATCTGCAGCTCCGCCACCCGGGCATCTTCTTCCTTTTCCCGTTCGGCAATCGGCACAAAGCTACCCGGACCTGTCTCAGACGTGGTGGCTTCCTTCGCCTCCGCCATGGCCCGTTTACGCGCTTCCGTTTTCTCTTCGGGCGTCAGTACCCCCGACTCCAATTCCCGCGCCAAACTGACCGTTTCCTTCCCCGCCTCCGCCGCTTTCTTTGCCGCTGCTTTCAACCGTCCTCCTTCCCTCTCCACCTCCTGCTTCAGGCTTGCCACTTCCTCCCGCAAGAGCAGAAGCTCCCGGGGCCGGACACAAAAGTCCGCCTGGGCTTGAGCGGCAATCTCCTCCAACTGGTATGTGACCACGGCCTGCCCCAGCATCGGGAACAGGGTTACATCCGGGTACCATGCCAGTTCCACCCGCCTCTGGCCCAGCTCGGCCACGGTTACGTCGGCGAAGGCACCGTCCTCGTTGTCGGGCAGGACGCTGCCGACGCTAGTGTCGAAAAATTGCTCCTCCAGGCGCGCGTAAAATTGTCGGGTGTCCGCGTCGTTCAATTGGAGCAGCAGACGGGAGGCCTCCGTGATCTCTCGAACAAGTCCTTGCCGCGTGGCCTTGTCCATCAGGACCTGCCCCTTCCGGACCACATCAATGGCGCGGTCGATGGTCGTCCGCAGGCCCGTTTCCTCCTCCTCCAGCAGGCTTGTCTTCACGCTCAACTTCCCTTGTAACTCCTGGTAGGCCCGTTCGAAGGTCTGGTACCGGGCGCGGGCGGCAGTGGCGGTTTCCAGGACCGGACTCACCCCCTCCACGTTTTTACAGAACAAGCCTACCCCCGCCGCCACGGGAATCGCCACCGCGTTCGCGGTCAGTCCCACGACCAAGGCCTTCAACCAGGGGGCACCCAGGGCCAAGCCGAAGGGCACGCCGACCCGGGCTTCGAAGATGGGGAGGAAGGAGAGGAGGGCGACGACCCCGAGAGGGGACCAGGAGGGCGGGATGCGCGCTTGGATGGCCTCCAGCACACGGCCCGGCAAGTTGTACGGACCAACGGGCGCAGTGGGGTCGAGCATGTACCTGGCCACGGGCTCATTCCAGGCTTTCGCCAAGGATTGCCCCACGGGACCGTGCGTCGTCCAGGAACAAAGGGACAGGGAGGTATCGCGGACCATTTTAAGCGGCGGGGCATTGCCTATTCCCCCGACCCACCGGCCTATAGGCTTGAGGATGTATTCCTTGACCTTATTAACGCGTGTAGGTGTGACGGACGTAGGAAGAGAGGACGATGCTGCGGCGTGCGCGACGGCGGGCCCACAGGTCACTAGGAAGGAGACAACGACAAGGACTGTAGGTAAAGCGCGCAAAACAGTGCGGGCCAAAGGGGAAAGGGAGGACATTCTTTCCTCAACTTGTGGCAAGGCGCCTTGTATAGGACGCTCTTGCTGTGAATTGTCATCTTTCCGTGATGGACGGCGCGAGTACTGTCTTCTTGGGTCTTGATTGCTGGCAAACGAGAGGGCAGCATATGATGGTGATGATCGATGGAGCGATGAGGGAAAGCCTAGGTTCTTATCACTTCCGGATGCTGGGTATAAGGAGCGCGAAGGAATGGACGACGAGGGAGAAATTGATATGGGAGGAGGATGAAACGCTGTGCTGGTAGAAGTCAGACAGGCAACCAATAATGTTGTTGTTGCCAAGTGCTGCTGCATCTTCAAGCCAGAGCCGTAGCGGACGCTTCCGGGAAGGAGAAACACAATGCGCCCTGGAAGCTTGTCGAGGGCAAAGGTCCCAGAAAGTCCCTGATTACGATATATAGAATTTCACTTCCGTATGAGCGTGGGCATGAGACTATGGGGAGAAAACAAATGGCACAATAGGGGCTTTACTTCAAATCTGCGGCTGGCATTGCGCGATCCCCTGTCTTTCGAGCTGCAGGAGCACAGGGAGGTTATCGTAGTAGTGCCTCTTTCCTAATTTACATGACTTCTAATGTTTAACAGCGCGACAACCAGTGTACACATTTTTCATATAAATGCCACTTACATACAGCTGCAAATTGCCTTTTTAGCTGCCCGGAAATCAACGCCTTTCTTGCACGGTTTCATGTCAGTTGTCTTCCTCTATGACCCCGAGTAAAACTACGTCCCAATGTGGACATCCTTTTTATTTGTTCCCTCCCTTTGCCAAGGTTCGTTTCCGTTGTCCCTACCTAATCATATCTACCTCCTCTTCCTTCTTCGCGTCTTCTGCCACGAAATGCCATTCTGCAAGGCATTCGTAATACCCATCGGCATTGCCCCGCATTCTCAAGAGTTGTACTCTCTCGCATACCTCGTTGTGTATCACCCCTCGGGACGCCCACATTTCATCATACATCCCCCACACATCCCTTCCCAGTAAAGGGGGGTCCATATCGCCCTTCGTCTTTCTGCCTCTTCCCTTCTTTTTTTGAAACTTGCTGAGTTTGGCTATGGTCCCGTGCAACGTCACATCTTTGTACGAGCCCGGTGCTCTGTCAACCGACCATCCATTACTAAACAGCTCCTCTCGAAGCCGCAAAACCATACGCTGCATCCACTGGGCCCCTTGTCCATTCTCACAGGGGCGGACGAACACGACGCGTTCCCCAAAAGAGCCCAATCCCACAAAATTTAATTCGGGCGCCTTTCCCCCGTTTTCATTCAGGAGCGAACGTCTCATCTCTACCATGAAAGAGGACATGAACGTCTGCAATTGGGATACTGTGGGCAAGGACACAGAGGGCGTAAGAGAGGGCGAAAGGGCCGAGGACGACGCTGCTGAAGCATTGGCCAAAGCTGTCTTCCCGGACATCAAGCGTCTTCCTGTTTCCCCGCACACTGCCATGACGTGGCTCCAGGGCGTCGCATCATTGCCCTTGTCCGCTCCTTCTCGGTCCTCCTCCTTCCACCTCACTGGCTCGTGCACGCTGTCACCTTCTATCCGGCCTCCTGCCCCTCTCTCTTCTTCCCTCCCTCCAGCTGTCCTCCTACCTACGTCCTCCTCCCCATGTCTCTCCTCCCGCCCTTCTTCCCCTTCCTCCTCCTCCTCCTCCAACCTCAAGACAGCCAACGTCACGTGGAGTTTCGAGGGCGGCACCATAACCTCCATTGAGAGACCGTACATCCGGATGAGTTCCTCCTGTATAGCCGCGACACTGGCATGAAGGGCGGGCGAGGAGAGTTTCACCGCCAGAAAATGCGTGGGAGCGCGCGAGGAGGCTGAAAGGGAAAGGAAGGGAAAGAGGGAAGAGGACGAAGGGAGGGGAAGAGGAATGGAGGGAGGAGGGTGGGAATCAGAGCCCGCTGGGACAGTCCCTGGAGAGGGGGCCGCGCCAAAGGGGTCATAAAGGGCGTGTAGCCGCTTGACGATCGGGTTCGTAGGCGCCATGAAGGCAAGGGCACACGCGGGGTGAGCAATGCAAGGCACGGGGAGGGAGAGGATGGGAAGTAGTTGTGTCTGGCTAGTCATTTCCTGGGCAAAAATAAGCACCGGACAGTCGCTGTCCCGGACGCTTTGGGGGTGACAGCCCCTGCTTCCCAGCCTCTCCTGTGCTGTCACTCGTCATGGTCACTCCTCTCTGTGGAAGTACCGTACCTCCACTCTTCCTCGTCAGTGAGGCCGGCAACGAGGTCATGGAGGGAGGGAGCGCGCTGGAACCGCGAGAACGCTGTGCCGAAGGCCTCAGCTGCTTGCTCGACAGGGGACAGGGTGGAGAGGACGGACATAGCTTAGAGTAGAATACACTTTGCAGGGAAGCGCCGGGAGACAGAAAAGGAGAGGGACGAGGAAGCCTGGGAAAGGCTATGCCAAGAGAGGGCACAGAGGCCCTACAGGCAAGGGAGGACGAGAATAGACAAAGCCGTCCGACAAGGAGGACATGAGCGGCGGAGGAGAGAGTGCGTCTGCAGAAGCCAATCTTACTGTGCAGCGTATTAATTCGGGAGGAAGAACGGTGCGCTGTCTTGAAAAGCGCGTACGCTTGGCGTAAGGCAGGCATCCGAGGAAGGGCTGATGTTGACCGTGTTTTTTTTTCCCACGTGCATTCTTTTTCATTCAAGCTCCCCAAATGCCCTACGATTTCAAATTGTGGAGGAAACTTTGCTAAATATGAAAAGCGCTTCGCCTTGTGACAATAACCCTCTGGCGTCGCCTGAGTGATGGTGATATGTCAGTGCTTCAAGTCCGGCACCACATTCCATAGACACAAATCCCCTGCCCTCCCTCCATCGCTTCCTGAGAAATGCCTGCCTGGCCGTGAGTGTGTCGATACGCATGCTACAAGGGAAGAACGAGCGGCGCCGTCAATGACTTCATGTTGTCGATGTATGTGACCCCAAGGAGAACAAGAACACAGGTCTCGTCTTCTTACTCGCCCACGCCAGCTTCAAGCTCGCGTTTTGGGCCCAAATCTGGATGCGCAAAAGCACTTGCGCACCATGCAGGACAGGCATAATTCGTTGCGGATCATGGCATGTTGTAACGATGCATTCCCTTACGTACACCCTTTTGTCAGGTGACGGACAGTGGCCAGTCAGCCACCAGGCTTGGGAGCAAAGGCAAAGGGAAACGGCGAATTATTCTGAACACGACACTGACACGTCCGGACAACACGTTCATATGGGGCCGCAAATGAAGACAATTGCTGCCGTTGCCCGCATCTCGACGGGTAGCTGTCGTGGAAGTTGTAAGATTGGTCGTCGTCGATCTTCTCGTATTGCTCTACCGGCCGCCGTCACGGTAAGTACTCTGAGGTCTAGTACCCCCCACCTTCCTTTTTCCGACGCGCTTTTTCGCCTCAAAGTCAACCACCAATCCCCATAATACCCACATGATCCAGGACACTCTCGTGAGGCGTGCTTACACGGCTGGCCCGGGAGTGTCGACGAAGCGGATGAACCTCTTCACGGCCGTCAATGACGCCTTGCGAACGGCTTTGGAGCAAGACCCAAGTGCGGTACGTCAGTCAGTCCCGCGATAGGGTGAAAGGGTAGGAAAAGAAAAAACAGCAAAGGAAAGAGATGTCTCTGGGGTATGCCCGGCACACGAAAAAAGGACGTGTCAATGGCCGGTGCATGCCAGCGCCGTGTGGGTGACCCGTGACGGCGGAGGCACAGGCTCGTCCTTGGATTTCGTGCGACCGTTGAGAGTGCTTTCTGTCAGTCCTTTACCAAAGCCATTCCGATGCACGGTCCAGTGCAGCACCGCAAGTAGTGTCTCCAGCAGGCTTGTCTTCACGCTCAACT
>NW_005803662.1:29957-30366 GCF_000240725.1 Microchloropsis gaditana
CAAGGACTCGATCTCGGCCGTCACCTGTCGCGCAAGGTCCCGGTTAGGCACCAGGACAATGGCCTGGATCGCCTCCTTAGCAGGGGCATCTGCCGGCGGGAAGGGAGGGAAGGAGGGAGGGAAGGAGGGAGGGAAGTAGGAGTGAGAGCTAGAACGATCGTAGACACCTCGCTCATAGAAGCAACGTTACGAAAGTGGCCTCCTTCCTTCCCTCCCTCTCTCAATCCCTCCCTCGTTCCTCCCTCCCTGCCTGACAGCCCTCCTTTCGCCCCCTCTTCCTTACTCGTGTCTATGTTGTTCAGGATGGCCGTGGCGAATATGGCTGTCTTCCCATGTCCTGATTGCGCCTGCAAGAGCATGTTCTTGCCGTCCAAGAGAGGCTGTGGCCGAAAGGGGGAACAGGAGGGAG
>NW_005803662.1:30376-32418 GCF_000240725.1 Microchloropsis gaditana
GCCGCAGTGGCGCCGCCAAATCCCCCATCCCGCGATGGCCCCACCGCTGTGCGCTGTGGGGCAGGGTAGGTCACTTCCTTTTGCACAGTAGGCCGCACTGGCGTAAAGTCATCATCGTCGTCCGCCCACGACTTCTGAGGCGCGCTGCGTGTTGTCTCCTGGGAAGGGGAGGAGGGCGAGGCAGGAAGGGGGAAGGTAATGGAGGGGGTGGGGACGGAGAAAAGACATTGAAGCTGTCTCGTTTACTAAACGGCAAAATATCGAAGGACGAAAGCAGGATATTCACAAAGGTGTAGAATGCGAATCCCTTGGGTACGTACCTTGTCTTTGTTTTCTTCATCCCAGCTGTCCGCCATGGTGTGCGAGAGGGCTTGTGCTGCTTGGATTACTTTCTTGCCCCTGTCTGTACCTGTAAAGGGACACAAATGAGCATGGTCTAGGGGCTATCGAAAATATGTTAAACAATGCTTCCAGCGGTCGGTCTCATTTAATACGCGTCCACCGTGCACATATGCATATGAATGAGGGCAGCATAGGGGCAACAGGGCGAACGAACACAGACGGGGAATGAAGCGCCAGGCGCACGCCTTCTCCTTCAATTAAAAACTCAGCGTACTACAAGCACGAATGCAATGTCTACAGAGAGATGCACAAACCAAAGAAATGTACTCATATCACATGCAGCCGCCATCCTTGTGCGTCAAGACTCGTTCAATCCATGTTTGCCCTCTTTCCCGTCGAGGCGCCGACGTGCTCGCCCCAGTATCCTCAACGCACCAGAACCACACATGCGAAAAGTGCCACAAATGGACATCCATATGTCGCAAGGACAGACATCTTCATGCCTGCGGGTTCATATGGAAGCACGTGCGTGTGATTCATGAAGCGGTAGTCCTCTGGCACGATTTTGGTGCATTCAAGGCCCGATTTTTCTCTTCTTCACCTGCTTCCGCCGGTGCTTCTTCGTCTCCGGTCGGCACACAAGCCATGTTCTAAGCACGCTGATCACGTTTTTTTCCCCCACGTGCCGACCGCGGAGATCAGGAAGACACGCGATGACATTTTGCTCATGTTAAGACCAACATTTCACGACACAGGTACTTTAAATTGACCTGCCGCCACTTGTTGTACCTATGGGGCAGCATGTGTACACTGCAACAGCCGTACCAGCCAACCCAATACAGACCTGCTTATTGACCGCAAAATCTAGAACGCAGCGAAGCAGTGCATCCATCCTCTCCTTTTCTTCCTATCTCGCTGCTTTGCTCCTCTTGGTTTTGGTAATTGTTCTACCAAGCAACCCAACAAACGCCGCCCACGCGCCTCCCTCCGCCCCCGTGGCGACCGCCCGTACGCGCCCTTCGTTCTTCTCACGGGGTCGCACTAGCAGCGTACAAGAGGCACCCTTGAGCACAAACCAGCCGAAAGCTTTCTCAAACGTTCAAGATGACGACAGATGGGACACGGGCCGCTTTTTGCGGGCGGTCGTGGACGCGCAAGTGGCGCAAGTCTCCGAGGAGGTGAACCGGGTGCGTGCCTTTATCACCCTCCCACCCGGGATTGTGAACACCAGCCGGAACCCCGAGGAGGTGGCCGAGCAAGTAGGCAAGTTGGTGGTGGATGTGGGCATGGGATATTTGCAGAGTGCGGCCTTGGGGTATGCCTTTGGGTACGGGGGCGCCGTGATGGCCGACGATATGACCAAGAGACTAGGGGCACGGTTTTGCGGCAAAACATTTGCACATAAACGTGGAATCAAACAAGCCAAGCAATTTGGCGAATTCTGCGCCGCCTTCACGGCCTTTGAAGGGATCTTGCACGTCGGGCGAGGGATCAGCGACAAATGGAACGGCATTTTGGGGTCGACGGCGGTGGGCATGTACACGACGCGGAACAGGGCTTTATCCGCCCAGCTGAAAAACGGCCTGACGTTTGGGGGCTTCAATTACGTGCTTTCGGGGTTTGCGGGGGGGAAGCAGCAGGCAGAGGGGGGAGGCACTGGGGCGGGTTCTAAGGGCGCAGGGCGCGACCGGCCGACCTGG
>NW_005803662.1:34496-35157 GCF_000240725.1 Microchloropsis gaditana
CGCAGAGAAGATCATCTGCAGAGAACTTTTGGGGGCGCGAAGGAGGAGGGTAGGATGTGGAGAGGACTTGTGAAGCAACAAGGACAAGGGAGGGCGATGCAGAGAAATCTGGGGGCATACGGGACGAGGGCGGGGAAGGAAACTTGACTCGGTCCCGGAGGGTGGTTTTCAGTTTGGCAATTTGCAGCACGTGAATAAAAAAGTCCTTTGTCGGTAGAGTCCTCACCCCGGCTTTACCCTCCGCGTGGCTGTCCCTGGACGGGGGGAGGAGCACGGCGGGCTTAAGGCGATGAGGGGGGTGGCGGGTGGGAGGCGCGAGGGAATATGGGCCGCCACGCCTGTCATGGGTAGAGGACGCAAAGAAGGGTGCCGAGAAACTGTTTCGGGGGACGCTTCGTTGGCCTTTTTGTTCCTGTACTTATGGGCGTTGATGTTCCTTTTGTGGCCGGGGCCTTTATTACCGAAGCTTTGTACATGACCCGTCTCCTCCACCCCTCCGTGACCCTGCGCCCTTACCCTCTTTCTCCCTCCCTCCCTCCTTCCTTGTTGTCCCTACACCTCGGACTCGGCATGCGCCAGGGCCAAGCGCAGGCTGTCTTCCTTCCTGTCCATTGAAGCGAACAGCCGACTGGTCACGGCCAAGGAGATGTGATATGAGTAC
>NW_005803661.1:0-35120 GCF_000240725.1 Microchloropsis gaditana
GGGGAGGAGGGGGCGGCTAGGGGAAGGGGGTTGGAGGAGGAGGAACACAGCATGCTATCACCACCAGAGGACATTTCTGACGCCGGCGGCAGACAAGCGGCAAGCGCCGAATCCAGTGAGCGTGGGTTCTCAGCCGCCTCGTCCAGCCTGGAGCCTCCGACACCACTGCTTCCCGGGCCCGCGGCAGAGGCTACCGTTTCCTACCCCTGTCATCCCAAGGGTACCTTACACCTCCTTCGTCTTCCCCTCCGTCGCTCCTTCCACCTGATTCTGCATCGGGCCTTCGCCTTCCTCGTCCGGGAGGCGGTGAAAAACCCCGCCTTACTCTCGTCCACCTCGGCCCCGTCTGAGGGCGACCTGGGCCAGCTCTTGGCGCACATCAGTGAAGAACCCCTGCTCGCCTTGGGTCTCTTTGAAATGCCAGTCTCCGTCCTCGTCCTGTCCGCCGAGATTCGCGCGGGCCTTTGGCGGCGCAACGGACAGCTGATGATGGACCAGGTGATCAATTACAGGGAACCGCCCTTCTGCAGGGTCTTCCGTGACATGGACCTCTTGCTGGTACAGATGGCGGCGCTAGCGTGGGGCGATTGGGAGAAGGTGATGAACGCATTGTTGCGACGTTTCCACGTCTGGACCTGGCTGCCGCCTGCCGGGTGGGAAGACGTAGGCAAGGCCGACGAGGCAGGAGGTCAGGGGGGAGACAGGAAGGCAACAGACTCCTCGTCGTGGATGAGGCCAGAGGGGGGGCAGCGGCCAAGGTCAGGGCGACCATGGAATCGGCGCGACCGATGGGATGACGATGTGGTCCGGGAGACGCTGCTGCCTCTGGGAGAGGAGTGTTTGCTGTTGCTCATCCTGCTGATCACCGAGGTCCCCTTGCCCCCGATGCCTCCCCAAGACCGGCACCGGCTCAGCCTTCGCCGCGAAATCGTCCACCGGCTTGCGTCGGGGCCGTGCACGCACAGCGAGGTCCACGAGTGCTGTCACCACTCTTCGGACGGCTCGGAGGTGATACCGGAGTCCATGATCGAAGAGATCCTGGCCTCCGTGGCGGTCCGGCGCGAGGCGCGAGACCTGGAGGCGGAAAGGTTTGTTTTAAGCGAGAGCGCCTGGGAAGAATACGACCCGGCCTTTTTCCACATGACCAATCAAGCGCACCAACAAGCATCGGAGATGCGGCCCTCGCCCAAGAAAGAAAGCGGTCCATCCCCCAAAGCATGCGTTCGTCCCCCCCCTCCGGCTCACCCGGTCTTTGCCCCGTTGCGCCTGGGCTTGCTCTCCTCTCGCACCCTCCTCCAAGTCATCAGAACGGTCCTCATGAAGGCCTTCCCGCCAAGCGGCCGCAGCAGCAGTGGCGTCCCTGCTTCCACCTCTTTTCTCTCGGAACCCACTGAGCCCACCGACAGCACGGGTTTCATCGCCCCCCTCCCCTCACCTCCGCCTCCCTCCTCTTCATCCTCAGCCTGCATCCGCGATTCCCTCCTACCCCGATGTCTGCATCTACTGACTTTGGCCGTGCACGCTCTACGGGACTGCCCGTCTTCACCTGCGACACGCTCGTTTTTTGCGGCCATGCACGACACCTCTGCGCTCCCTTCTTCATCGAGCCCCTCCCTGTTCTCCCTCCTCCTCGCATTGCCCTCCTCGATTGCCTCCTCGTCCGACGTCCACCTCTTGCAAGGGACGCAATGGCTGCTCCAAAACCTCGGACGGCTCGATCCTGTCTGCCAAGCTGCCTTGGACCGCAGCGTGGCCGTCGGCGAGGGAGCCCAAAAAATTGCGCGATCAGCCCACGCCCGGAAGAAGACAGCACGTGAAAAGATGCTCGCCAAGATGCAGCGTTCGGCCGCCGAATTTCTCAAGGGGCAAGAGGGTAAAGAGGAGGAGGAAGAAGATGTGCCGCGTAGGGTGCGTGAAAACAAGGAAGGGGACGACGGGATGGTTGACGAGGATGATAGAAGAGCGGGCAAGTCCGCGGAAGGAAGGATTATGCCCTCTCCCCGGAAAAAGAGCCTTGGAGAGCTGGGTCCGGGGGAAACCAATGGAGAAGAAGGGATGGAGGGCGAGGAGAAAGCGGGCGGGGAGGAAGTATTACCGAAAAAGCCGGTGTGTATGGCCTGCCGGGGCTCCAGTGCGAAGGAGGACTCGAGTCCTTTGGGATACGCTGCCTTCGTCCAGCGCTCGAACGTACTGAGCAGGTCTTTACCCCTTGGGGAGTTGGACGCCTGTCCGACTTCCTCCTCCCCGCAGAAGCCCGGGCGACGGGGAAGGCGAGGGGCGGACGGGAAATGCGGACAGGAGGAGGAGGAGGGGGAGGAGGAGGGAACAATCGAGGGAGGGCGAAGTGCGGCGAGAAGTGGGAAACAGGGTGGCTTTCAGGAACGGCGAGAAGGCTTGATTGTGCAGCTGTGTGGTCACGCGTTGCACTATGGGTGCTTTGACGCCTACTTTGCCTCGGTGGTGGAGTCGAGCGAGGCGATGGGCAACTTGATCTACAACGTGCAGGCGGGCGAGTATCCCTGTCCATACTGTAAGGCCGTTTCCACTTGCTTGGTGCCGCACATTCCAGTGGTGGAGGACGCAGGCCTTTTCGGAGGGGTCGTGATTGGCGCAGGGGCGGGTGTAATTGATCGGCAGGGGGCAAGAAAGGGCAAGGATGGGAATAGGGGAACCGTCGTGTGGCGATTCGAGGATCACTTGCAGGCATTGGTGGAAGCAGATGACGAGGATATGGATGAGCAGATGCAGGGTAAAACCACGGAGGAGGAAGAAAAGGAGTGCCTGGAGGCGTGGGATGTACATGAACAGGAAGGGTGGGAGGAGAAGGACAGTACCATTTTGAGAACCTCGCAGGGAGCGGAAAGAACGCATGTGCCGGGGTCTCTGTCGAGTTTTGAGGGCGCGCAGGCCGCCATGGCGATGGAAGGGAAGGAGACGGGGGAGGAGGAAAGCGAGGAGGATCAGGAGGCGGCGAGGAATGAAGCGGCACTCACGGAGAGCTGCCGCCTCTTTTTAAAGAGCATGGACTCTGGAGGGTCTCCGTCGTCTCCGAGCAGCAGGTGGCGTGGAGAAAGGGGATGGGAATCAGATTTGCCCGTGGATCGGTACCTGAAGGTGTGCGAATCGCTCGCTTACACGTTGGCGGTGGCGCAGGTGGAGATGGGTCACGGCGGGGAAGAGAAGGGAAGAAAGGGATGGCACGCCGATGGAGGACGAGGCGACATTGGCGGGACCAGCGGCACCTGTAGCGGAGGAGATCACGCTGACGTTGCCCGGGTGACACGATTGAATGCTTTGATTCGGGTTCTGGGCTACATGACGCGTCCGCTATGGCCTTCGTTCCTGGATCCCCTCCCTTCTCCAGTCACCGATTCTCAAGCGGCTGGCTCTTCGGGCTCGACAAACGAAAATCAGGGAGTGCAGGAGGGGGATGATGAAGGGGACGCAGTGGGAATGCTCACAAGCATGGGTAGGGGTTACGGCGAGGACGCGCCGATAAAACCGCTTTTATCGGCGCAACACCTTCGTAAGCGACGGCGTGGAGGTCCTGAAGCCCAGGAGCGTGGACTGGGCGGCATTGGCGGCCGGAAAAGACGGCAAGGGAGGGCGGAGGGAGTAGCCCCCAGGGTCAGGATGGCGGGGCCCTTGGCACGCTTGTTGTTGGGAGGCGGCTGTCCCCTGAACGTGGGGCGGGGCTCGTCTTCCCTCTTGCGGACAGAGCAGCCCCTTCTGAGCCAGAATGTTTGGTGCGTCTGGGTGGCGGCGGCGGTGGACTTGACCTTTCTGGCGCCCTCGGTCTCGTCGGCGCAAGGCGGGCGGGCCCAGACGGGGAAGGAAAGCTCGCGGGGGAAAACAGAGGAAGATGTGCTCCGGGACTTGACGTGTGCTATTTTCGTGGCTCGCGTGGTGCAGGTGTTGTGGGATACGGGGGGTGTATTCCGACTCGCGCCTGGTGGGGGAGGAAAAGGCAAGGAGGAGGCCATGGAGATTCCCGGGGGCCCGAGGCTGGGGGCCAACGGCGACAAAGACGACCTCGAAGAGGGAGCTAGCAGGGAGGAAACTCTCTTGCTGGAAGGTGTCTCGGCCGCGATGGGTGAGGCGAAGGAGGGACCCTCGCCAGTGGAGCGCGCTGAGATGCTAGACATGAGCGCATGGGGCATGCGACTCGGTCGCTCCATGGCCTCCCGGGCTGTTGCCACCCTGAGTGTGGAGGAGGCGCAGGAGCGTGTGAGTCCGGGGCAACTGGCGAGTCGGTTTGAGATGGCGAAGCAGGCGGGTAAGGCGCTGTTGGAGTGTGCGGCCTTATTCGTGCGCGTCAAGACCGCGCAAGGTGGGGACGGAGGTGCAAAGAGAGGGAAGACGGCAGGGACGGACGGGCAGTCGGAGAGCGATAGCAGGTCGGGTCGTGGGAGAGTGGTTTCAAGTTGGCCGGGATGGCACTTAACTGGGCCTGGTGCTTCCTTCACTGATCTTCGAAGGGCCATGGGCGTCCCGGAATTCGCCGACTTATTGCGAGAGGAGGGACAAATGTGGACGTGCCTGGCCATCACTTGGCTGTCAGAGTGGAGCCAACGCTTCCTAGCCCGTCCCCCGTCCTCTCCGCCCTCCTACTTGGTCAGACCCGCCGGTCCCTCCTCCTGGGATCGTGACCGGCGCTCCCTCGACTATCCCGTCTGGGCCCCGCCTCGCTTTGTGCCCCTCCGGGCATCGTACACCGAGCTTCACTCCGAGCTGATTGCCCGCCTGCTTTCGGCCTTTGATCAGAACGAAGCGGGGGACTCCGCATTCCCCATGGCAAGTGGGGGGGTTGCTGGCACAGGCGCTATCACGCCGGTCGCTGCGGCCGGAGGAGGTGGGGGAGGAGGACCCCGGGTGGAGAATCCTGTGCTCTGTTTAGTGTGCAACGCCGCCCTGGAGGCCGGGCGTGGCCGCTGTACGGCGCATGCGAGGGCATGCGGACGAGGGGTGGGCGTATTCTTCCTCCTGCAAGACTGCTCTGTCCTCCTGATTTATTTGGACCGGGCCTGCTACTTTCCGAGCCCCTACGTGGACGTGTACGGGGAAAGGCACAAACAATTTCGGGGTCGGCCATTGCATTTGGATGAGCGGCGCTTGGAGGCCCTGCGGCGCGTGTGGGCCAAGCAGCGGGTGCCTTACGAGGTGGTACAGGCGAGGAGTACGAGTAAGCATGTCATTCTGACCAACTACTACTAGAAGAGATGGACATGAAGGAGAGCTATACACGACGACGCATTAGGGAAGAATATGCGCGCTTTGGGATAGGATCGATAGAGAGATGCAAGGACTCGACAACCAAGGATATAGCGCGGGTGTAAAAAGCATGCAGGCAGCGAAGAAGGACCGCCGTATAGCCTTGGGTTTTGAGCACCTGCACTTTCAGTGGGGTGACCATGTGTCGACGTGAAATTGGTGCGTGGGTGAAGTTCAGTCGAATGATTTCCCGAAGCCGCAATTAACGCGGGAGGAAAGATGACACACACAAGACACAAAAGTAAGGAGAGACAGACCATACACTTCAGAAATTAGCCTTGCTGTACACTTTGTCTTCTTTTTGATGGAGCTTGCCTCTCCCCGTCTCGCTTCGAAAGCACATCCTCCTGCGTTTTTTACTCCTCGTCCTCGTCACTCGCGTACGCGGCTAGCATGCTCAGGGAGTTGGCAGTCGATGGGGCTTTCTCTTTACGCTCCTCCTCGTCTCTTTTTTGCTTTTTATGACCGCTATCTTTGTCGTCGTCAATGTTGCTGCTGGAAAGGCTCCCTTTACTCCCTCCTTCTGAAGTCTTGCCAGATTTGCCTTTGCGTTTGATTTTGACGTTGATTTTTACCTCAGGGAAAGCCCTCTTGCCATTGCCATTTCCTGCAACAGTTGCACCACTACTGCCGCTTCGCCCCGAGTCCAGACGCTTTCCTTGTGTCTCGGCACCCCCTGTGCCCTCCGCGACCCCTCGCGCGTCTTCCACCAAAGTGTCGTGCTGCGTGTGGTTCAAGTCCCTGTTAGCCCGCGCGAGAGAGAACGCCGCCAGCTCCCGCTCCTCCTCTTCAGCCCGACGACGCTCCCGTGCCTTTTCTTGTTCGAGGATTCCGTCGAGATAACTAGCCTCCTCTTCATCCAACGCCTTGGGAGGGGCGAAGATCTGTTTGGTTACAGCGTCGTACTCGGCCTTCTTCTTTTCTTTTTGCTCCTCCAATTGCTCCCACAAAGTGCGACTGTGTGCTGCTTTTTCTTGATCCAATCTTTTTTTATGAGCTTCCTCGTCTTCCAATTGTTCTGTTTTGTACGACACCTAATCACCAGAAAACGTGCAAGAGGATGCTTCTGCTTAGACAAGCAGACAGGAAGAACAGGAAAGCAACACATACTTACCCCGTCATCCGATGACAGCACAGATGTGGCAACGAATCGAATAGCTGCCATCTTGCACAAATTCCGTGAATTATTTTGTCCTCGTTAAATGGAAAATGAGATGCCAGGTGAGATGAAAGCGAGGCTTCAAGGTACGAAGGGGGGGCCGCACGCTGTAAGTTTCGTGCGGCGGAGGAGAGCACCGAGGGGTATATTCAGCACAGTCTCAAGCAATACGACATGGCAATAGCATGAGAGCACGCATGGACCTTTGCTCCGATAATCATTCGTTGCCATGCTCGTTGATAAAGAGTGACTTCCCCTCAGCCTGTCTGAGGTGCTAGTTAGCATTTAAGTCTTCTATTGCGCGTTTAGAAAGCATTGAGGAAACCAGCTCTTGACTTCCTTGTCCAAGAGAATGTGTCTTCCTTTAATATGTATGCACGTTTTACATGCCCTTCGGTGGGAAGTCAAGGAACCTTTACACCTAAAAGCGCACGCTCAAAGCGCCCGACGGGAACAGATCCTGAAGATCGAATTACCCACATGCCACAGTATACACACCACACTGTCCGCGTCCTCTGGCTTTGTAGGTGCATCGAGGCCAAAAATGAAGCACTTTATGCCCCTGTCCACTTTTTGGAGTCCGGCAAATCTTTTTACAGGCCCTTTTTGCGCTCGGAGTATGTTTGTGGTGCTTTTCAACCCACCAGTACCACGCTCTGTGACAATGTCCTCCCGTTGTTCCCGAGATATACAGGTGCTGTCCGGTATTCTGTCGCACAATTACTCACTCAAGCCCTTTCAATGCACAGATTTATAAAAGATAAGAGAAACGGGTCTCAGTCAAAAACCGCGCAGCCCCCCCTTCATTGTCAACCATGCCAGCTTCCGCGGGCCGTGTGGTAAGTCTGCAGCATGCCGTGCATACCTTTTCCCACCAGTACACACACAGTCTAATAGGCTCTACCCTGCCTCCGGTTGCGGCCGTCACAGAAAATGCCACACAACAATCGGATGTCCAGTTCGGCTGCGCTGGGGACAAGCAACATGTGGAAAAATGTGATCAAGTACGACCCTTACGCGAACGATGAAGGTAAGGTCTCCCAGGGTCTCCTTCTCCACGCTTGCTCCTCAATAAGACTGAGCATTCTATTATCCACCGTGATACGACCCACTCATTAGATGCTGCTGCGGAAGCGGCCGCCGCCGAGCTCGCGGCGGAGCAGCAGCGGGGCTTAATGGACGTCGTACGGATCAAGGCGCGGGAGACGCTGGGCACGGAGAGCAAACGTGGCGCTTGTAGAAAATGCGGCAACATGGGGCACCTCACGTATCAGTGTCGGAACCATTTGGGAGGAAACAACCGTGCCGCAGACTCGGAGAGTGAGAGCAGTGACGAGGATAGTGTGGAAAGCGCCGAGGAAGTCGTGGAGGCAAGGGCGGCAGCAGCGGCAGCGATGACTAGCAGGGGGGATGGGAATGGGTCCCGGAAGCGCAAGCAAGAGAGCAGCAGTGGTGGCTCCAGTGACAGCGAGGAAAGCGAGGGCAGCAGTGAAGCGGAAGAGAGGCGGGAGCGGAGACGAGAGCGGGAAGGCCGAAGGAGCGCTAGCGTGAAGAAGCGGAAGAAGGAGAGCAAGAAGAGGCATAAAAAGATGCATAAAAAGGTACGCTGTTCTGACAATGATCGGGATAGGGTTCTTCGAATTATTGTCTGGCGCTCGCGAGATTATCCCTGACTGTTCGAGACGATTAATTTTTGTCTCAAACCTTGCGGACCTTTTAACTCGCCTTGCCCGATTCCATCTACGAAATTTTCCCACAGGAGAAAAAGCGCAAAAAGAAGCATTCGCATAGATAGCCACGTAACTCTATCAAATAGTAATGTGTCCAGCGCATCGCTAGGCAAGCACTCGTAATGAAGAAAAGTCTCCCTGTACGTCGAATTCGCGGCCGTCCAGCTTCATTTTTTCAATCTTTGCGCTTTTCAATCGCTTTAGAATATTTTTCCATTCACTTGATTATTTTTTTGGTGTAATTGGCTCTATTTCACGCATGAAAAGTCTAAATACTCGCTGAGCTACTTTTATCCCCCCCAACAAAAGTCACTGTAGAACGCAATACTCGAGCGCATCTTTTCAAGAAATTACCCATACACAAAACAAAAGTTTGATTACATTGGACAAATGTGAATTGAGTAGTCAGGGGGACTCGATGTGTGCGCAAGCAGCTTTACGCCATGGAGTATGCTCTGTTATACATGTTCTCACACCTTTTCGTGCGTAACGTGCTTTTTGTTTGCTTGTGAAGATACCTTATAGCATTTTTCTTGTCCAACTGAGACGACACTTTTCATGCAACAGTAGCGTCATCCATGTCCCGTATCGATCATGGATTGTACCTCTTGTGCCATGGAATGATGCAAGGAACATGATAAAAGCCGTGACGCTACGTCACTCTCTGTCAAACCTTCTGATTTCTTTGCTGTGAGAACAACTCGGAAAATGTTATTGTAGAGAAAATGATGAGCAGATATCTTCGTACTTAATGCCTTGTGTGTGTCAGTGCTATCTTCTTCATGCGCTAGCGCATCACATGTCTGCTCGGAGATGTGTTCACCGAGGCGAATCCCTCCACAACCCACAGAGCAAAGTAAGAACCACAAAATCAAGTCTTTCGCGATGTTCAAGTGGTTACTCGTCGTAGTTGCAGTACTGTTAGGCGTAGGATCTAAGTATGCCAAGCGGAAATTGCCCCTCGTTCCCGTGGACCTAGATGGAAAGCATTTCATTGTAACGGGGGCCAGCGCGGGAATCGGAAAAGAAACAGTGCGCACCCTGGCAGAGTGGAATGCTTCGGTAGTTATGGCTGTTCGAAATGTAAAAAAGGGAACTGCGGTCCTGGAAGACATCCGTCTATCTATCGGGCGGCAGGACCTGCCGGTGGAAGTCTGGGAGATGGACCTGTCAAAGCTTTCGTCGGTCAAGGATTTCGCTGACAGATACCGGGATTCCGGTCGTCCTTTGCATGTGCTCATCAATAATGCGGGCTTGGTCTCGTGGGAGTACATATTGACAGAAGACGGTCACGAGCTTACATATCAGACGAACCATTTGGGCCACTTTTTGCTGACCAAGCTGTTGATGCCTTCCTTGCTGGCTTCAGCGCCTTCACGCGTCATTCAAGTGTCTTCCGACGCGCACTTCATGGGAAAAATAGATCTAGGTTAGTCAACTCGCGTATTGATGCGTCAGATAACTTAACTTTCACGATGCAGACGACGCTTTCCATTGTGACACAGACTTTTCAAATTGCGTTGCGACTCATGGTATCCGATCTCTTTGTTTCCACAGACCACTTGGACTCCTCAAACGACACTTATAATAGTATGTCTACGTACGCACATACCAAGCTTATGAACGTGGTGTATGCCAATGAGCTAACGCGCCGCTTTAAGGACGTTGGAGTTGTCTCGACCTCTCTGCATCCAGGATTCGTTGCCACGGAGTTCTTGCGGGACTTACCTGAGTGGGCACAACCGATTAAGAATGCAATGTGCTCGCTCTTTGCCCGAAATGAGGTTGAGGGGGCGAAAACACAAATTATGGCAGCCACTGCTCCGGCATATGAAGGGGTGGGAGGCGTGTACTTTGATGCATGTGCTCCTCGAGTCCCCAACAAGCTGGTTTTGGACGAACATTTAGCGGCTGCATTTTGGGATAAATCCGAGGAAGCGATCCAACACATGCTCGTCGAACCCTCAGAAGACATGTCCACAGAAGTTGCTGAGGAATGAGTTCAGAGGCGAAGATGTGGTATGTGGCGTCTGTAACTCTGCACCGTTTTAGAGTGCTGCAAAGAAGTACCATGATACGCCAAGATTGCATCGTAGACGTGCTCTGTCGAAAATTTATCACGGAAGTCTTGTTATAGGTTTTGTTTGATGAATATCCTTCTAGCTACAAGAGTCAAGAGGGAGGTTAAGGTTTCGCTCTTCTGTTCCCTCTTTATGTCTATCGCCTATCAATCAATATGTACGCACATATAACATAATATAATATACACTTTCTCTGCGTCGACGCCGGAAGAGATGGCAAGCTTGGTAGCAGGCTCGGATTGCGTAGTCCAAATTTTAAATTTAGCACTGGGCCTTAACTGACAACAACGGCCGAGCTGAAGCTCAACGGAAGACAACTGTCGGTATGGGCTTGCGCCTCAGAAAGACTTGCCTGCGCCAAACCTTATTATGCCTGTATACCCGTATAAATTGCTTGTTTTGCAAGCCTTTGAATAATTGGAATTTTTCGGTGTTGATTGTTTCGGCTACAGGTCAAACGGCCTGTTAGGGTTACTCCGAGCGGAATGGAATTGTCCTTGCAAGGGTCCCGTCGTGCATTCATTACGGGAGCAGGAAGCGGCATCGGTGCCGGTATAGCCTCTTCATTAGCTCTTGAACATGGATGGGAAGTGATAGCAACAGACGTTAATTTGGAGGCGGCGCAAGGCACAGCCGCGCAGATAAAGGCCAAAGATGGTAAAGCGGAAGCCTATGCGCTGAATGTGGCTGACAATACCCAAATAGTCTCACTCATTGAGCAGCTAAAAAGAGAAGGAAAAAATGTCGATGTTCTGATAAATAATGCAGGTTTGCAGCACGTGGCGCGTCTCGAAGACTTTCCTGCTGAGAAATGGGGATTCATGATCCAAGTCATGTTGACTGGTGTGGCTGATCTCACAAGGGCAATCTTACCAATGATGCATGAACAAGGATTCGGACGTATTGTTAACATTGGTTCTATCCATAGCGTTATCGCATCCCCCTTCAAATCCGCGTACGTGGCTGCAAAGCACGGTCTCATCGGATTCTCCAAGGTAATAGCCTTGGAGACCAGCGACGTAGATATTACCATCAACACCATTTGTCCATCCTATGTGAAGACTCCTCTGGTAGATGCTCAAATCGCAAATCAGGCGAAGACACACGGTATCAGCGAGGATGAGGTAATCAACAAAATTATGCTCGAGCCCATGCCCAAAAAGGCCTTCATTTCCATTCAAGAACTGGTTGGCACTACTCTTTTTTTGACATCCGATGCCGCGAGGAACATGACGGGCCAGACGCTAGTACTTGACGGCGGCTGGACGGTACGTTGATATACCGCACATACGCGTGCTGGTAAGAAATTACACTGACACATAAAAGTTACAGATGGGCTTGCCTGCTTGACAAATTATAAATATGATACGTACACATATAAAGGCTGAAACGGTCAGTAGCAACGACAAGCTTGGCTAGTTGTAAAAATTTTCTTTTCGCATTATCATAAACTAACGGCTGCAGCTTAATCACAAGCAATTTTTGAGTCGAATGAGCTGAGAGCAACTCCGAAAGCTTGCAACGGAGTGAACGGCCAACGAACATCCATCGTGAATTCGTGTTTGTCCACCCTCCCGAACTGAAGTAAAACTGTCTCATGATCTTTCGGTGCAACAAGTTGGAAATTCTTGACTGAGGCCATTGTGACCCGGCCATTAAAATTGAGGACGTACGCCTTGACCTGGTCATTCCACCGAGGCGGCTTGTTTATGAAATGATGGAATTCGCTTATGTCTCCTCTTCTGACCCGTTCAAGCATCGCGTCTGGCAAGGCCATATCTTCTTTGCCCTTCCATTCCTCCACCCTGTCGTCAACCATGTTAACACGCGGCAGATACACTTGCATCTTCCTTGGTCCACGCGCACCCAAGACATTTGCTGCATAAACTACCACCCCTAATTCTTCACAAGACGCGCCGATGTCCCTGAAAGACGCTGCTCCATCAGTGGGCTTCTCCTTGCTGCTGCCACCCCTGTCAAAAAGCTGAAACTCGGTTCCCACAAAGTTCGCGCGGACCTTGCCAAGATAATCGGGGCTGTCTTTAGCGAAGTCTCTGTTGTGCATTGTGACGTGGTAATTCGATGTCCTCTTATTTCCCTGTTTTTTTGCCGCCATCAAAAAGTGATCCCCGTTACGTGTATAGAGATAGTACTCAGGAAAAAGTTTCCCGGCCCCCATGTTGCGACGCTTTATGTAGCACTCCACTACCCCGGTAGACCGCGCCACAGGCCGTGTCAGAAATGAGAACAAGCCTGCACGGGTGGCTAAGAGAGAGGGGAAATCCACTTCCTCGGTCACAATTGGAGCCTTGTAGACAGGAATTTTGTTGGCTGATGACAAAGCAGTGTGGTGCTCAAGCGTCGCCGGGGACTCTTCCTCCCCATCTGAACCTGAAGTGTCACCATCCTGACGACCCATGGATACCTCTTCGGAGAATTTCGGTGAAGGCGATAGCTTTCTTATTTCGAGTGATGAAGACGATATGTTCGCTCGGTACGCGTGCAGTCGTCTTGCTGCCGAGGACGGTGCAGGTCCTTGAGGCATGGGTACTACGCGCTTGAATTGTTTAGCATTATTAGCATCCACATTTCCCCCGTCCACGTCGTTATTTTCTGTTGGTGGCATGGAAAAAGGTGTGATACTTGGTGTATGGTATGTTAAGCTGGAAGCTGACAAATTAAAAGTAGGATCTTCAATAGGTCGCACGGCCTCTGCGCGCATGCTTTCCTGACGACGCCGCAGCATGACCTCGCGTTGTTGAGCGAGTATTCGAGCCTTTGTATCATTGCTATTGCGAGTGTCTTGTCTAGAAAAATCTGGTGTATGCGATGCGAAGGAGGAATCATCGATTTTTTCGTACAAGTCGCCAGCGGCAGGAGACAGTTGTGGAAGCCCGGAGTTGGACGCAGCACGCGTGCTTCGGGCCGTTTGAGAAGGAACATGGGTGTCCTCTGCGATTGGCATCTTAGTTCCCTGTATATGCAAGTTCTGGCATAATTGATGGCAGTAACTGAGCTGTAGAAGATGTTTTAAAATGCAAATTTCAAGGCCAGCGGAAAAGAACAATTCGTAACGGATCGCCGGGAAACTGATTTTCACAATTTTGAAAAGCGAAGAAACAGGCACAGGTGGAGACTCGCCCATTCCCTTTTTCTATTAAGCAATATAAAGCATGCTTGCCCGTAGGGCCGCTTTATAATTTAGGGAAAACATTACCCAACATGTTCGCTTTGCTAGCCTTGCTCTACCTGGGAGTCAAATACATGGTGATGAACTCAACTTCCTTCCCCCATACCTTTCCTCCCTCGCTTTTTCTACTTGCTTCCTAGCGCAATATACGAGAGTAGCTATGAAGCGAGATATCCAACCTAATGTTGCCCGCCATGATAAGTCCTCGTTCACTTGCATTTTCTTTACTTGGTTCGCAAGACCCCCGCATTGATGAGTTTTTCGATTTTGGCCGCGACACCGGGGTCACTCAATGCTTGCCTTCCCTCTCGTGGATTTTCTTGAAGATCTCTGAGTACTTGCTGGATCACAGGATCGCCTAAGATAGCCTGTACCTCCGGGTCGGCCATGCCGTGCGCGGCACGCTCCATGTCAGCCTCCTGCGATGAGGCGTCGCGGATACGGGCACTCGTTTTTTGCAGTCCTTGGACACACAAGCTGTTGTTGGGTTCGATCTCCAGGCCATGCTTGTACGACTCGAGGGCCCGATGGTATTCTTTCATGAAAAACTCGATGTCTCCCTTCTTGGCCCAGGCCTTCACGTACTTGGGGTCGAGGGCGATCGCCTTCTCGCATGCCGTCTTGGCCGCCGAGAAATCCATGAGTTTGGACAATGCGGCCGCCAGATTGTTGTGATAAGCGGCGTTCGAAGGGTCCCGTCTGATCGCTTCATTGTATTCTTTCACCGCGTCCGGCCATTTTCCCGCCCGGAAGGCCTCGTTCCCCCGGTCCTTCGCCTCCACTGCCTTGGCGGGATCCACATACGCCAACTCCTCCTGCTTCTTGCGCTCCACCTCCGTGCTCTTAATCAGCCGCTCCACCATTTTGTCGAAGTGTTCCATTTGCGCGTCTCGGTAGGCTTCTATTGCGTTGGCCAAATCGCCTTGCTTGGCTAACGCCTTCCCCTTCCGGACCAGGGCCTTGGCCACGTCCGGGTATGGAGCCCTGTTCGCGCGGCCCACCTGGATGGCTTCGTCGCACTGTGCCACTGTTTTGGTAAAGTCTCCCTGCTCGAAAAAGACGGCAGCCTTGTTGGTCAGGAAGGCCATGTTCGAGGGGTCTTTTACGATGGCATCCTCATAGGCAGCCAGCGCCTCCACGAACTCCTTCTTCATGTAATGCTGGTTGCCTCGCTCTTTCGCCTCCAGGGCCTCGTGCTTTCTTTTCCGCTCTTCTCGCTCGGCTTCGCTCAGATCCTCCTCCGCGGGCTCAGGGGCGGGCGCGGGGGCCGGGGCCGCCTCTTTCTTGACGGTGGAGGCCTCACTCTCCTGCTCGTCCATATCCCCGGCCCGCATGTCAATGCCTGTCAAGAACCCAAACACGTCCATGATTCGCTTGTCCTGCAGGATCGTATTGAACGCATTCGGGTCTGTCTGTATCAGCTTGATCTTGGCCATAAACTCCGAGTCCAGCAAGTACTTGCAAAAAACTGGGTGCCCCGCCAACCGCGCCACGTTCTCAGGCGCGAAGATCGATGCCAAGGGGTTGATGCGCGGCTTGTTGCTGCTCTCCTTCACCTTCTTAACGTCTTCTAGAGCAGATGCGAGCCCGGCGTCGTCGGGAGCCACCTCAAGACCTCCTTCATAAGCCGCTTGGGCTTCATCGTAGCGCTTCATGGTGTGCAATGCAGCGCCTTTCCGTGAAAATCCTTTGGGCCACGTAGGGTTCGCTTTGATGCATTGCTCAGCATCTTCCAAAGCGGCAGCGGCATCTCCCTTGGAAAGATAGGCAGCCGATCGGTTGGAGAAGTACACATGTCGGGGAGCAGCTCCTTCCCCTGTTACGGGTAGGGCTGCGCTCACCTCGAGTGCTTGCGTGTAGCATTTGATAGCCTCATCGTAGTCCTTGGCTTGAAGTGCCTTGTTCCCCGCCGCTTTGTGTGCCTCTGCCTCTACGCTTGTCATGGATCAATCGAGACGGACAGGAAGACCAAGTCGTTACCTGAAGGGCTTCAAATATGCTGAAACGAAGGGAGGTGGAAATGATCTCAGCGCTGAAAAAATCTCAGAACGCCAAATAAAATACAGGAGAAAGAGTCATTTTTCCCGGCCCAGTCGTTTTCCCTCAAAATGATGACTATTGCGTCCAAATCCATATCTCACCCAGTCGCTCCAAAGTCGACAAACTTCCTCTGTGGTCAAAGAACATTCCACCACTCGGGCATCTTTTCCATCATAGTGTGAGACCTCGCGGCTTTTTGTGGACCGAGATCTCCCCTTTATTTGTAGACCGAGGTCTCCTCCTTATTTGTGGACCGAAACGCCCTCGGGCTCTTTCGTCCTTGTGCCCTTTTCCCAACACGTCTCGTAGCTAGGCGGGAATGGGGAATTTGAACTTTTTCGGACCCCTGCAAGGCTGAGGTTGGCGAGTCACGCGGCCTGCGGGCACTTAAATGTGTTGTGGGATGGACTCTGGTGGACACCTCTGGTGGACACCAGCGTGATGGAGCGTTGTTTATGAAACCTTTGAGAGATCTGCCATAATATCGTTTGCAAGCTGTCTCACTGGTTTCTTATGCGTTCCTGGTTTGTCGACTAGAGGCACGCGTGAAAGGTTGGGTTGGCTGTCAACCCCTCCCACGATCAGCACAATGCTGGCCGTTCATGGCAGTAGGGCAAATATCAGAAATTGGATTGCGGGATCTATTGTTGTTGCCTGCTTTTTTACTTGTGACGCACTGACCGCCGCATCCTCGAACCGGACGAGCCGTTGTACCTCCCGAATTTATGATTGCTTTACCACTCCGACAACCGTAACACAGGAACGAAGCGCCGTGCCTTAATAATGGTGCAGTATGGCATTGATCCAGGTGCTGAAAGTCATGTAGGTAGTGCAAATTGCGGTGATAATTCCATGGTGGTGGCCGTGCGAATTCGACCCATGTCGACGAAGGAAATGCAGTCTGGCGCGCAAAAGTGTTGTAAGGTGGTCAATGGGCGCTATGTGATCATCTCAAAAGCAGGGATTGCAGGTCGCTATTTGAGATCGCAGCAAGGTGAGTGACAAATAATGCCCTATTAAATGCCTTACGAGAAGGAGCCGTGTCGCCACTCCGGAGGTCTCAGTATGTCAAAAGCATCAGGCCGCAAACATGGTTTCCTCCACGCTGCCTGTGAGACATGTAGGCTGACGTGATGATTTACACACAGTCAAATTTAATCCTTTCTATTTATGTACATACCAGGATCATCTAACGAATACGCCTTCGACGTGGCATTCGACGCAGACGCCACTCAAGCCGAGGTCTACGAGCAAACGGCCAAAATGCACGTTCCCTCCGTCTTGGACGGCTACAATGTCTCCATTCTTGCGTATGGAGCAACAGGGGCGGGGAAGACCTTTACGATGATGGGCAGTTCTTGTGCAGCCGCAGGCGAGTCTGCTCCCGTCACAGGCGTCATCCCCCAGTCCCTCTCAGATGTATTCGCTACCATAGAAAGACGGAAACGCACGGCGCCACCCAACAGCCAATGGCAAGTATTCTGCTCCTACATGGAAGTTTACAACGAGCAGATCTACGATTTGATAGGCCCGGGGGCGGGGCGAGGTCAGCCTCTGCAGCTCCGGGAGGATCCGTCCAAGGGGGTTGTAGTGGTAGCCGGTTTGCCCGAAATGCTGGTGCGCGACACCGCCCAAGTACTGGATTTGCTTCGACAGGGAAACCGCAACCGGAAGACAGAGGCGACTGCGGCCAATCAAGTCTCCTCCCGCTCGCACGCGGTCCTGCAGATATGCGTCCGTTTCTCGACCGTGGACGCAGCCGGCCACGACCTCGGGCGAGAGTCTCGCCTGTCTTTGATTGACCTAGCGGGGTCGGAACGGGCCTCGGCGACCCTGAACCGTGGGGCCCGGCTGCAAGAGGGTGCGAATATCAATAAATCCCTTTTGGCTCTGGCAAACTGCATCAACGCTCTGTCGGAGAACTCAGGGGGGGGGAAAGCAAACAATGTCAAGTACCGTGATTCCAAGCTCACTCACCTCCTCAAGGTAAGGCGGAGCGTTGAGAAAGCGTCTGTTTCGAACCCGCTTGTGGGAGCCGGGGCTAAGCCCTCAAAGACAGTACCTGCTACCTGCAGAGATCTTCATCCCCTCTCATCTAAACCGTATACCCTCAGACCTCGCTGGAAGGACAATGCAAGGTGGTCATGCTCGTGAATGTCAACCCCTGCGACGCCGTCTTTGACGACAGCCACAATGCCATAAAATATGGGCACCGGGCCAAGCAAATCAAAATCCGGCCAGGGGAAGTGAAGATGCACCTGCAAGAGGCCCCGTGGCATGAGCGCGAGGCCAGGTTGAAGGCGGACAATGAGGCCATGCGGCGAGAGCTTGAGGAGCTCAAGTCTTTATTAGTCAGTCAGCAACACACGCAACAACAGCCGTACACTGGGCGGGAAGGCACGGCCGCATCCAAGTCGTCAACGCTCCACTATGGAAACCCCCACCCCAGCCATGCCCGGCTGCCCTACGGCGTATCGGAGGGAGGCGGGATCATGGGGATGTCAACTCTCATGGACGTTGAAGAGGAAGAAGAAGAAGACGAGTATGGTCATGGCACGAATTCCAGTCACTATGCGACGGATACGGGCTCACATTCGGGCTCCTCCCATTCCCAGCTTGGCAGAGACAAGCCCTTGGGGGGGGCAGACGCGTCAGTCTACACCGGAGACACACCGGTCCACCACCGGGTCCGCGAGCTTGAGACCGTTCTACAAGAGATGACCCGCACGCGCAAGCTTCAGCAACAATTCGTGGCAAACTTGGAGGCGCATAAGCAGGAGAAAGACGAAGAACTTCAAGGTCAGCGGCGTCTGGTCCGGTCGTTACAGAACGAGCTGCGGGAGAGAGAGCAAGAAAGCCAGTCCTTACGGGAGATGGTCATTCATTTGCGAACACGCCTCGAATCGGCGAAACATACCAATTACGCGTTCACCGACGAGGATGACGACATGGTCGTTTTCCCCCCTCGTATCAGGCATACATCGGTGACTGACGCCCCTCTCAGCGACACGGAAGCCTCGGTAGCTGCGACCGTGCCTAATCGGCCAGAGTTCAAACGAGCCCGCGCCAGCAATTCTCGCGGAAGGAGCAGCGTGCCCATGGTCGAAGCCCTGGAAGATATGTTCTCTCCCATCAAGACGGTGGCAGTACTCGGGGCTGCGGCAGGCGGCCACTCCACCGCGACGACTGCTGGAAGCGCGTCGGGGTCGGGATCGGCGCCGGGCTTCACAGCGAAACGGAAATCGAGCATGGCGACACGGGAATGTGGCAGTGGGGCCACGACTGCAGCAAAAGAATCCTCTGCAAAGGCACCTCCATCCGCCGCAGGGCCAGCGAATATGTCTCCCGTAACAACGCTTCGGAAGACGGGTGTGAAACGACGGCAAAGCCAAATCCCTCGACCCGCATTTCAGTATTCCACGCGGCGGGCCTCGATCCTTTCCTCAACCAACACCGCTTCTGACAAAGCACCTACAGACGGGTCTTCTTCTCGCTTGCCTTCTGGAAAGGATAGGCTTGAGGATGCACCCGACCGGATGACCAAGAGCGGTACATCCTCCAAAAAGCGAACTTGGGAAAATGCCTTGAACAAGGAAAACGTATCATCCGCCCCCCCTGTTCTCCCAACAGCCTCTTTGAACGCCGCAAATCGACATGTCAAGCGTCGCGAGTCCAGCATTTACAAAAGTGTGAGTATGGTAAATGGTCAGAGCAATGCCTCAACCGTCGCATTACGGACTCGAAGCAGGATGAGTACAGGACCCGGCGCCCGTTTTTGATGAAAGTGTAGACTTGTTCCGGGTCGTTCCGGGTCGAGAAATATCGAACACAGTATTGAACCACGGAAACATGGCATCAAAGCCGTAGGCCGACCGGGATGTTCTAGATTAGAGTCTTTAAAGTGTACATGCATTTCATAGTCGAAAAGAAGAGGACTCTCAAATGCGTAAAATGCTGATGAGAGCCTTTACAGAAACAAACATTTCCAGCGCATTCGTCGAGGAAAGTAATCTTGTTGCGGGTCTATGATAGAAAGCGCCAGAAGGCGCCCACGTTTTAGTGTCTTGGGGGCTTTCTTCGATCTCTGAGTTTATACCTCCTTCTTGCCACATTTCAGATCGTTCTCATCATATGCGCTTGTTAAGCAAGTGAGGCACCTAATTTTTTATCTATTCAGCATAGCCGTCAGGCTTGCATGAGTGAGTGACCGCTCCCAGGAAATGCCACCTGCGATGACATCGTTTCTCTCGCTCCCCTCAGAATGGCCCGCCCCCACCTGAGCATCGCAATGGAGGGTCCTCGCAGACGGCAAATCTTACATCTCACCCTTTCCATTCCTCCACGGATCTGTGTCCACGCCATTCGTACCCCTCAACCATCTCAGCGTCAATTTCCATTCCCCCCCGACAAGCCCCGTTTCGCTCCCTGTAGCGTATTCCGTAGGAGCATGGCGATTGTCATGGGACCGACACCTCCGGGGACTGGCGTTATCTTCCCCGCCACCGCCTTGCACCCTGCAAAGTCTACGTCTCCTACCAGCCGGTAGCCTTTCTTCGAGGTGGGGTCGTCCACACTGTTGATGCCTACGTCGATCACAACCGCACCAGGCTTGATCCAATCGGGCTTGACCATCTCCGCCCGCCCGACGGCTGCGACCACGATGTCGGCCCGTTTGCAGACCGCAGACGCGTCTTTGGTACGACTGTGAATGACCGTCACGGTGGCATTCTTCTGCATGAGCAGGAGGAAGACAGGAATCCCGACAATGTTGGAGCGGCCAATCACCACAGCCTCCTTGCCCTCGATGACGGTGCCGGACCGCTCGATCAGCTCGATGCATCCTTGTGGCGTGCAGGCTGCGTGGTAAGGCAGCGTCTTCAGATCAAACTTCCGCGAAGAGCCGTGCGTGTTGGTATGGGCGAGCTGGGCTAGATTCAGAGGGTGCAGTCCGTCCACGTCTTTGTCGGGAAGAATGGTGTCTAACACCTTCTGCTCGTGGATGTGCCCCGGTAACGGCAGCTGGACCAAGATCCCATGCACGGCCGGATCTGCATTCAGCTCGGCAACCTTCGCGATCAAATCCGCTTCCGTTACGTCCGAGGGGAAGTCAAATTTGAAGGAATGAATGCCCACCTCCTCGCAGGCCTTGATTTTCATGCGGACATAGGTCGCCGAGTCGGTGCGGTTCCCGACCAGGACGACGGCCAGACCCGGCGTCACGCCCGAGGACTGCAAAAGGGCAGCGCATTCCTCCTTGATTTCTCCCCGAATCGTCTCGGCAATAACCTTCCCGTCAATGATGTTGTCCGCCGAAGATGACGAAGGTGTCGCCATTTGGAAAAGTAGCTCGATGTCGAAAGGGCGGCGAGGGGCAGCGTCTTCTTCAATATAGAGGGGAGCAGTGACTCGGTTCGAGGGCCGGTGGCACCGAGTGACTTGTCTGTACTGAAAACGAGGCGAGTTGACAAACGTAGCGGCAACCGCAGCGGCTTTTGTGACGCGGGGGGCGAGGCGACAAGGGGTACGTGAAAAAACACGGGCGGCACCTCCGGAATCTAAAGCACAGGTACCGACACGGCTTAACAGCAGAAGGCACACGACTAAACTATGAGCAAGAGTCTTCAAGAAGAGCAGCGACACGGTGTTGCGCTGTTGAGCGAATGGAAGGACGATTTTTGAATCCTGTGTGTGTGAAAATGTAAATACTACGATCGCGGAAGGAGGGGACAGGTCGGTACACGTGATACCGCACAAAGCTATGGCAATGAGAGCTTGCGATCAACAAGCCCGCAAGTGTTGTAGCTTTCTGTCGCTATTCGCTCCCTCAAAAATTAAAACCGATGCCATCTCGCAATTCTTCATGAAAAGGGGGGGGCGTGGTGGAATAAGAGAGCAGGACAACACAGGAAGCAAAGACGGGTCCACCCTGAAAGACCGTCACGCCATGGTGCGAAGCTCGTCCTTCGTGACTAAAAGGCGCCCAATTAGCATGTATATCTCGAAAGACAGGTTCATGCACACTGACATGAATAAAGTCATGCGCATCGCAGGCGCATGCCTTGCCCTTGTACACTAAGTTGTGTCTTTTCATACGGAGGCGAGGCTGGGGTATCCTCTCTCCAAATAGTAGGGCCTGACCGAGAGTGGCCCGTTTTGATGCAAGACCTTCGCCCTGGCCTCCCACGTTTCGTCACTGCGAACTTGGATGCAAAGTGCAGCTCGTGAGGGAGACTATAGGTAAGAAAAACTGGGCTGCGGGCGAAGACAGGGCTCCAAAATTCTCCCTCTGTGCTGGGAATTGCCATCTCCATTGACAGCGAGGTCCTCAAAAATGGGCTTCCGCAGCGTAAACCCACTGCACTGCCCTGATCATTTTAAATTTTTCAATATGTTTCTCGTACAAGGTATGTCTGATTCCGGATGCAGTTGCTGTATTTTTGAATATCTCGGCGCCTTCGGCATAGATACCCTCCATGGCTTCCTACCCTCCCATGAACCACTCTCACGCTTGCCCCAGGAAGAATTCCAGTCACATGAAAACGTGGCAGCAAATCTGGCCGAACTATTAAATTCCACAATAGCACGAGCCAAAATCGAGGTTCTTCCTGTTGTTTCAGCCCAAGACACGCGCTCGCTCTTAAATGAAGATCCCCCCTCGCAACGACGGGCATTGCTGCTTCTTTCAGGCCTTGCATCGGCGTACGTGTGGGGGGGCGGTGCAGATGTATCTCCGCGCAACTATCTTCCGCCTGCCATAGCTGTACCTCTTTACGAGGTGTCTTGCATGCTCGAAACATGTCCCATCCTCAGCCATCAAAGTAATTGCTTGTACAATTGGAAATATTCGGCGCTGGAAAAAGAAGCGCGAGAATCGAGCTGCCGCAGTCAATATCCTGGCGAATCTTTGTGCGGCGATGAAAGCAATGAGTGGATTCTACATGCTGGTGAGGACACAGATCGCTTGGCGCCTTGTCCTGCATGCTATTCAACGATGTCGACTACCCCTTTCCTTCGCACGAAAGAGCTGTCCCTGACTTTCTCCTTCACAGAGGACGAGAACGAGCGAATGTTCTACCGTCTCACCCTCGAAATCGAAAATATTGGCGCCCGGACTCTGCCTTTGTTGGAGTACACGCGTCGCATTGCCCAGAAGCTTACTTCCAGTTCTGAATCAGGAGCGCAGAGGGATGAGTGCCAACATGAAGAAGGACAAGGGAGAGCTTGCTCTCACGTAATTGCTTCGGATAAAGCTATGGTTGCCGCTTTAAAAGAAGTTAAAAGACTGATACAACTCTGCCAGCAGGTCCTTCTCTCCATGCCTCGGTTCGTCGATCCTGGATTTTTTTACCACCGCGTGCGGCCGTACCTCTCGGGATGGCGCAACAACCCTGCGCTGCCCGAGGGGGTGATGTACAGAGGAGTGGTGCCGCTTAAGGATAGATTCTTGGTTGGAGGAGCTGGGACCGAGACAAGCGGGAGCCAGACACATGGGAAACGTGGTGAGGAAACAAGCGGATATGGAGCGTGGGACGACCCTTTTCCGGACGAGCTGGCAGAAGCAAAGAACAATGCTGGGGATAGCAGCAGCCCGACCCTGTTCTTGTCGGGGGCCTCCGCGGCACAAAGCTCCCTCATACCTGCCATTGACGTATACCTCGGTGTTGACCACAATGCGGCAGGGTCCCCGAGTCAGGCGTCCTACGAGTATCTGAAAGCGATGCGCGCTTACATGCCTAAAGGACATCGCCGATTCCTGGACACGTTGGAAAAAGACCTCACCAGCTGCGAAGGGACACCCATCGCGAGCATCCGTGAGTACATTCAAAGATATGGAAGTGACCGAGAGACTATGAACGAGCCCGAACGCGAAGATAGGAAGGAGGTGCGGGAGGCGTACAATGGATGCGTTGGGGCCTTGCTGGCTTTCCGCAAATCGCACTTAGGAATCGTGCATTTGTACATCTCTTCTCAGCAAGGACAGGGAGAAAAAGGGGTGGGGACAGCTGGGTTGGGGGGAGCGGCGGGTGGAAAAGGGACAGGTGGGCAGCCGCCCAGAGAGTTTTTGATGCCATTGCAACAGTGGACAGCGGCATCGCGACTAGCAACTCATTGACTTGATTTTATTCATAAGCTGGACACGCGTCGAAAGAAAAATGAAGAAAAGTTTAGTAAAACTTATGATGTGTCACGCAGTATCCTTTACGCTAATCTTATCGGTCGTTGTTTCTTTGCAACGATTGGTCTCTATGTCGTAATTTTTGTGGAATTTGTCTGTTCATTTTGAAAAAGTGCCGGCAAAAAATATGTAAAAGTTCGCTTCAACAAAAGCTCGATGGCTACCACACTCGGCAATGTGCTCTGTCTGTCAGAAAAAAAATGGTGTGTCGTGTTCTCGGATCCCGGATGGGGATTATAAAACTGTTATGTAGCTCAAAAAATATGCAAATGGCGATGCACAACGTGCATGCCGATCGAAGGTGGGGCAACAATTGAGGCCACCTGGTCTCATGAAGAGCCTCGATTAACGATTAACGGCAGATGACGCAGACATGCACGTAATTGGAGACGGCCCCCTCCCAAAGTTTCCTTTTCTCCGATGTGCACTCCACGTCATGCTCATCCTCCTATGCTTGCTCAAACCGTTACGGCGCTATTTTCAGTGACGGAGGACAAATGATATCTGTTTTGATGCGAGAAGCAGGGGTTATCTGCTCGTCAGAAGAGGGGGTAGGCTGGTAGCACGAACGCTGATTCTGGGAGTTAGTCCGGCGGGCTCTAGAGAAAGGGAACATCTTGCGGAAGTATACCAGGAGAGAGGGGTTATGTGAGGCGCCGAGAGAGATGCCAGGAAGGCCTCGAGGGTGCGAAGAATCGATTGACGTGCAGGGTAGTAGAGAGGCGGTGGGGGAGGCCGTCGGGGAAATGAAAGGACTAGCCTGAGAAAAAGGAGAGCAGGAGGGGCTTGGAATGTAGGGACCTGGGGACGATGAGGGAGACGGTGACGTGGAAGAGGCGGATGATGAGATCGGAGCCGAGGGCCAGGACGGTGGGAAAGAGGTCAAGGCGAATCCGTCGTTATGCGCCCGTTGCCTCCGTTCTAAGCCACGTCGTTCTTGCTGGTGATGATAGAAGAGGCAGATGAATGAGATAACATTAAGGCAGCAGCCTCGATCGAATGGATTGGGCCCGCGCCGGTCGCACATTTCCACAGTAAGCAAATTTTTGGCCACAACCTTGAGCTGGGCGGCGAGTGCGGCGTGGCTGAATGCCCAAAGAAGGCCGACAAGGAACAGGAGGCAAGAAGACAGGGGCCGTTCAAGCATTGCTGGCGGCGCAGCAAGGAAAAAAAGCTGTGTGAACCCGCCCAGAAGACCAAGGACTCCCCTGTCGAAGCGAGAATGCGCAAGGAACGAGGGCAAGGCGAGGAAAAGGAGAAGGAAGAAGGCCATAGACAGGTGTATACACTGGAAAATGAGGAAGAGGAGGAAAGAGAGGTGGTTGCCTGTGCCTGGGTGAGCAGTGGAAGGGAGGCCCCACCGAGAATGGGTAGAGAGGGGAATTGTGAGTCGTAAGAAGGACTGCATAAGGCAAAATAGTCCTTCCATCACAAGCATCAAATCCGACGCATGATTCAACCCTACGCGCCGACAAATCTCAGTCCCAAGGCGCGCGTTTCCAGCCCTGCACCTCACCTATGCAATTGCCCACCCAGAAACAATGATGGTCCATGCGAGAAACGCAACGCCCGCAGTCCCCGCAATGCCTAGTACGCGGAGACGACGTGTGGACGTTGCAGCCCGCACAATATCGCTCTGATTCCTGCTCGGTTGCTGGGATACCGTCCCCGTTAGTCGTACCTCTTGAACTCGTCGGGGGCGTCACCGGAACCGTCGGACTGGATGCTGCATTGCACTTTCCTTCCTCCGTCGACTTAGCTTTATTCTCTGTTCCACATTCCTCTCCTTTCCCTCCGGTCACGGTATCAGTACGACAAGATGCTTCAGGAGGCCTCATCGACTGCTTTTCTGCTATTGGTTGTTCGATATTTGCATGCCATCTCTCCTGACTGCAGGCCAAATTCCCCGCCCCAGAGGGTGCGCGTGGCTTCGGTTCCCCTTTGATAAGTCCTTCCTCTAGCCATGAATCTGAGAAACCTGACGGCTGCTCATGCACGCCAGCATTGCCATGGCGCCTCTTTTCTTCGTTGTCTTTCGTGGTAGCTACCGCCGAATAAAGAAAATTGACGGCAAGATACCCAGGGTCAGAGAGCGTCACCACTGGATAGAAAATCATGGCCATGACCGCAGAAGTGTAAAATAAATCCAGCATATCCTCGACAAGGGCACGAAAGCGGGGATTTATGAGAAAGAAGACGTTCAAAACAATCATGCCTCCCCAATAACGAGCAATCAATACCCATGAGCGCCGCCGACGCTCCTGCATCCAGGTCTGAAGGTCCTCCTCCTTGCTAAGAATCACAGAGCGCCGTGGCGTCCGAACATGGTACCAGGGAGCCGACGACTTTTGGAACGAAGAGCCAAACGAAGTTGTAAAAGAACGGAAAATTCCAGTCGGCGCATCTGGCTCTGGGCCCAATGCTCTGCATAAGCTCCTAGAATAAATTTTGCCCGCGTAAAAGCCTACGTTGGGCCAGCACGCCTCACTATGGCTGCCAGCATTGTTCTCAGACGTCTCATTTTCTCTTGCAGGAGGGAAAGAACTAGTAATTAAGCGACCTATCAGGTTGAAGATGACCTCCATTTGCGTGGCGCACCATGTCCGTGTCGGAGCGCCGAGGCGTGGTGGTCGAGGTCGTCTGCGTCTGCTAGGGGAAACTGCTGGCGGAGGGATGTTTGGCACAGGCGCGAAGAAATTCATCCAGCAATGTTCTTCCCTGTGAGGATTGGAACAAGAGCGTATGTATCTGAGATGAAATCACGTGTGATAGAGAGATCGGAGCAGCGATTTATTCCGTTAGCGGGGCACCACAGTCAGGGAAAAGTCTCAAATCCATTCGACCACTGTACTCTATCTGCTTCCCAAACTCTTATCCGGTCTAAACATAGCTCTATCTGTCCAACGCTTCATGCACCCCACGTACACGACAGTAGAAAAGGATCTCTCTCATGAAAAGGCTTCCTTAAGAAAGGATTGGGCCGAACAAGCATGGGCCTGCGGCAGAATTTGAATTGGAATCAACTTAACGGGCAACGGACTTTTTTTGGCGTGACTAGGCCTTCGCGACCACCTGTCCTGCCATCGTGTTCTTTATTGTGCCAAGTATCTTGGACACGCAGAACGTCGAAATATGACTCAACTTGTCTTGAACGTACTACGCACGTATCATGAGACAGGTTCTTGACACTTTGGCCTATAGGTTGCTTCTTCCCTCTATTACGAGCCAGTCTTCGCTGTCACGTCACCAGAGCGCGTCAGCGAAAACCGATCAAAAAGCCAAATGGTAGTCCCTAAGCTTTTGCCCTATGCCGTCCACGAGCCTCCAACGGGCTTTGATTCCTTAACTGCCAAGGCGCATGGAATTATCCCGCTGAGTGCTCAACGTGCTTTTAGAGACAGGCATGCGCACTGGTTTGATCGAGCCGTCTCAGTGTCGGCGGTCGCTTTGGGCATGAGGCACCCGAAAGCACTTCTCCGATTTCTTTCCCTGCGTCGCACCGCTCAAACGTTCCACTACGGTCACGAGTCTCCTGATCACTTTGTGGAGCTGCATCGGTGTGGAAAGCCGGGAGCACCTCTCGTTGTCTTCATGCACGGCGGTGCATGGTTCAGCGGGCGGCCCTGGATGTACCGTCTCATAAGCACCGCTCTGAACCGACGAGGCATGGATGTGGGCATCGTCGGTTACGGTACTTACAAGACGCTGCCACCCATCCCGGGGACGAGACTACCAGATCCCGCCCTGGACGGCACGGCGGATCCCGCGGTCGTGTTAGGACACGTGGACCATCAGGTGAGAAGTGCTGCCCTGGAGCACGCATGCGTCGACACAAGGCTTCCACACAATGCAGGCGATGTCGTGACTCAAAACGCTTCTCGTCAAAACACATCAGGTGGACGACTTACAGCATTGCCTGGAGTTTTTAATGCTTGATCCCCGCAGTCCCTACAGCGCGGACCAAGTACCCATCTTTCTCAGCGGCCATTCATCCGGAGCGCACATATGCAGCCTTTTCCTCCTGCGCGAGGCGCTGGGAGCACCCGGCTACAACACTCTTCCCCGCCGCGTGCAAGGATTTGTGGGTTTAAGCGGCGTTTACGACGTGGCAGTACACCACGAATACGAAGCTCGAAGAGGGGTCCACGAGATCAGTGGAATGGGCGCCTGCAATGGCGGTCTCGCACGTTTTCACCGAAACTCGCCCACCACCTTGGCTGGAATGCTGACAGCAGAGCAGGCCGGAGCGCTTCCTCCTTTCTTGATTGTGCACGGTGTGGACGACGAAACGGTACCCTTCACGAACTCCCTCGTCTTCGCAAGCAACCTAGCCGGGCACGGCGGGCGGGTGAAGACAGCCTGGCTACCGGAGATGGACCATCAGGGCACCGTGGCAGCATTAATGATGCACACTGACAGTGAGGTGGAACGTCATATCTCGGCATTCATGGAATCGGCGGAAAAAGTAGGGATTGGCAACACGCTGAAGTCCAAATTGTGAAAATTTTATAGGAGTCCTATCACTGGTGAAGTTAATATGCAAATTATCATGGATTGGCCGCTTTCCAAGTTTTAAACATGCATCGTCTCTTGAAAAATCGTTGAGAAGTATCGCAAAAATGTGCCAATGTGTAGACGGTAATGGATAATGATAAAAACAAAACAGCAAAGCCTATGCGACAGAAGGGAATGGGGCTTTATTGTGATATCACAGTGAAAAACGAAATCAATTAGCGATGTTTGCACTCATTTTCTCAAGCTTGTCTTCATTTCTGAAATCTTTCTAAATTGTCGGTGCTATTCCCTGCGTGTAAGAGGTCTGCCAGGCATCTCGTGCGCGCTCCCGGCTTCTGACCTGAACAAGCGAAAAATTCCAAAATCCAAACTGCATAAGTCAAGCGCACATAAAATACTTTGCTGAACAGCAATAATTTGAAGTTCGCGCTCAATCAAAGTTCGTAAGACGGAAGAAAATGGGCGTGTTGCCTGATAATTCAACTTCCCTGGCTATTTTGGGGGGCCTGGGGCTTCGGAGTGCTGGCTGGATCCGGTTCCAGAAGATTCAAAAGACCGAGATCTTCGCAGAATCCGACCTCCCCCCTTGCCCGCCTCCGGCTTTGAATATTAAGATTGATTTTGCAGCAATGGAGTGGCTTCCGAAGATCACAATGAACTAAATTTGAATAGAATCTATGATTGGAGTAGAAACCTTACTTTTTAATCACGAATCTGTCCCGCAATGCTTGGACCGCATCAGGGAGAGGGGAGCATGGGCCAATATCCCGAACATTCGGCTGTTCATGCATCATCCAGCAACGTGCTCCGCTCCTCCAATTCCTATTCAATCAGTTTGGAAGAGCGTAGAGTGCAAGCGATGCTTTGCAGGACATGCTCGCTTTCTACCTTAGTATATTACTTCACTCACTATTGATTTTTACGTGTCACGACCTGTAGGCGCTGTTCGAGGAGCTTCGTTGCCTGCTTCCGCCCGTATTCTGCCCCATCACTTGCGGTGCTCGTCTGCTGAATCTGTCCTCTCACATCCTCCTTTCTGCGCCATCAACATGGGGGTGGCTCAGGTCGGTACAGGCACTCCGCAGAAGGCACTTTTCACCAAGAAAGAGTTTAATGAATCTCAATACAGACAGCTGTCTCACTTACTCTTCCCTTTCATGTACGCCAGGCCAAATTGATCCCACCCAAAGTTCGTCGTGCCTTTGCCCCCAAGAAGAGCAAGCCTTCGCCCCCCGCCAAAGTTGCTGTTCCTCAGCCTCCAGTCATTCAGAAAAGGGAAAAAAGTATCGTGGACGAAGACTTCGAGGATCTGCCCGCCAACATAGCCTTCAACGACATATATGAGTTGGAGGAGAAGTTAGGCAGCGGGACGTATGCAACCGTTTATAAGTGTCGGCGTCGGGGAAGTCAACTCAGACGCGCCGTAAAAGTGTTGCACTTGCAAAAAATCTCGCGGCAGGAGCGCTTGCTGATTGAAGAAGAGATCAGCATCCTGAAATCTCTTAACCATGATGGCATCGTACGCTTGCATCACGTTTTCCGCAATCCCCGGCGTATCTATATCGTCCAAGAATTGTGTGCTGGTGGCGAGCTGTTTGACTCTATCGTGGAGCGTTCCAGGTACAGTGAGGCGGATGCCCGGGAGGCAATGCGGGCGATCATGGAAGCCATCAGCTACGCGCACGCACGTGGGGTGGTTCATCGGGACTTGAAGGTAAGCTCTCATATCTCTATCGCGCCCAACTAATCGCTGTACATGAAACTGATCGCCTATTTTCTTATTTTGCACGGCATGATCGGACTTCTGGTCTTACTTCGGTGCTGCAGCCGGAGAACATTTTGCTCGCGAGTAAAAAGGATCCCACCCGCCTCAAACTCTGCGATTTTGGCATGTCTCATCGTCTTAAGGGCATGGATTGTCTGAAAACCATCTGCGGATCACCGGGCTACATGGCGCCGGAAATCGTGAAAGAGGTAAGCGGCTCGTTTGTAGAAAGCATTGAGACCTCTTCCCTTTCGAGTAGATCTTCTTTGAAAGGTCGCAAGGAATTTATGAGTCTGCTTCAGCGTTTTTTCCGTGATGGTCACCTTATCTTCTTTTTCTCTTTTTAGGAGCCGTACGATGAGAAAGTTGACGTCTGGGCTGCAGGTGCCATCCTGTTCTGTCTGCTGGCAGGATACCAGCCGTTTGAGGACAAGAGCATGCCGATGATGCTTGCGAAGATTAAGCGGGTGAGGCATAGACGCGGCGAGCGACCTGCGGGACGAGAGAAAGAGGAGGGTTGTGCACTGGAAAGTTGTTATTTGCGTAGCGAGTTCCTCGGACGGGATGGCCTTGGCGGTGTCGCGATGCCAGGCATCATTTCCGATCCCCCTTCCCCCCCTTTCCTCTCTCACACGCATCAATGTAGGGGTTTTATTCGTTGCGGCATCCTGTGTTCCGGCAGGTATCGGACGAGGCCAAAGACCTGATCAAGCACATGCTTGTCGTAGACCCGCGGCGGCGAGTGACAGCCCGCGCTTGCCTGGAGCACAAATGGTTCGCTTTGAATTCGGAGAAACTCGATCGGGAGCTTACAACCGCGCAGGACATGCTCAAGGAGCAGATCAACTCCCGAAAATTCCGGCTAAAATCGGTGGCTGGTGCTATTATCCTGGCCAATCGTCTCTCTCTCCTGCGGACCGGGGAATCGCTCTCACAAAGGAAGTCCTCAGTCGGCGATTCGACCGAATCCTCGTCGTCACTGACCTCCGCAACTACGCGGTCCACTGCCTCCTCCATCTCCTCTTCCAATGCCAGCCTGGACAGCTTCGCACAGTCCTCTCCGGCCAACTCCTCCTTGCTAGGTACCACACCTTCTTCGGCCCATGCTTCTCCTCCTTTGTCGGCCGCCCCTACTATTAGAACTACAAGCACTCCCAGCGGCTCCCCCCCTCCGCAGTCGCCCGTCATCAGTTCTACTCCTACAGGCTCTCGGCACCTGCACCCGCCAACACGCAAGCCTGCAACTCCCTCCACCCCGGTGGTTGAAAGCACTACTACTATCACCACGACCACAATTACCAAGGAGAAGACGACGACACATACCACCGTCGGCCGCCTTTCTGGGTCTCCCGTCCCCCTCTCGGGTGTCAATCAAAGCTCCCGAATACTTGTGCCGATCGCGCCTGGGATCGAAGGCCTGGATGATTTTTACCAAGAGCAACGAGCACGACGTTTGCAGGAAGCAGGTTCTCAGCCCCTATCCCAGACCGCCGCCGCCTGTGCGGCCAAGACGGTAAACACGGAGAAGACAGGAAGACGGAATATCTGCATGAAGCCCCATGAAGACACGGAGAACATCACCCAAAAAAACTACTCCCGCACTGAGCAGCCGTCTTGCCCTACCTCCCCTTGTCAGTCGCAAGAAGCTTCCATAACCCAAAAGATAGGGAGCGAGAGCAGTGTCAGTAGCACAAAATCAACATTTAGGAAGTGCATTGACAGCAACAGCAGAAATGAAGAGAGTTGCGTGCCCGACAACATGAGTGGCTACAGCAACGGAGGCAAACAGAACCGAGAGATGTGCGTGAACACTTCACGTCGAGTATCATTTAGCTCGCTCACAGAGGGGAGGGATATATGTGAAAAGGGTAAAAAGTGAATCGACGCTCTGCACAGCAAGCCATAAAAATTTCAACATGCATGGAAAAAGATTACAGATAAATAGAAGTGAGCTGTCTGATCAAAGACAGGAGTGTCTTTCAAGATGACACCGGGGGGGGGGTGTCGCGAGCCATCTGCCTTTCCAGAGAGGGTAAAGAGTCAAAATTGACGGGATATTTAGAATTTCGTCGAGAAGATACAAAAATGGAAAGAGTGGTCTATCGCTTCGTATTCGTCGGGTTTGCCTGTAGAAGGACTTGTGACGCATGGAGATTAAGGAGCGAATGTAATGCTGGACGAGATCCGAATGCCTGTCTTCGTCAACGTGAGATTTGTGAAGGCCAGATTTAATCGATAAATGAGAACGAAGCTTACTGAGAACGCTTGATAGACATCATGTCTGCCATTCCTCGTAATCATCATCTAGGTGCTTTCTGAAATCTCAGGGCGTGAAAGCTTGCCTTTTTGACCTGATAAGTTGCATTTAAGAGCCATCTTTTCCTTGTTACCTGGCCTTGAAAAAAGAAAAGCGGTTTAGTTACTATAGGTAGAGAGTAGAGAAAGGTATGCAAAATGGGGAGCCGTCCGTTAGGATGGTTAGAGGAACATGGAATGTTACAGAATGAATTGTGATTAAGTATGGAGCGAGCAAAAAGAAAGGTCTGTATAAATGATGGCGTTGTAGTGATTACTATTAGTCCCGACTATTTTCTCAGTAGCCTCTCCCTGCCTCACCAAACACTCGCTTGGGCTGTTTGTCAGCTTCATCAACACGGAGAAACGCGATCGTAAAGTATCTTGAGCCAGTTAGCTCAACAGAAGAGAAAGGTCTCCTTCTCCGAGCCCAGCATATGTCTCGCCCGCGTCGACCCCACAATCCTTTCCAGAGCCAAAGCCTCGTACTTGGTAAATAAGGAGAAACATGACGTCACGCCCCCAACCTCGCCACTCCTGGTCCCCTCCTCCAATAAATTTACCAGCTCCGGATAGAATTGAGCATTTTCCGGCAATGAGTACAAAATCAAGTGCCTTGCTCCTCGTATCATAAAGCGTTTGAAGTAATGGGCACGCCCCGTGTAGAGCATAAAATCCCGCTGTCCATGGAAGAAACGGGCGCGGCTCCGACTTGTCTCGGACGTCCTTTCATACTCACTTATACAAACGTGGGAGAGTTCTTCTTTGACGGCATAGTTGCTAACAAAAGCAGTAGAATTTTGTAAGCACGGACAGGGAGAAATGGGGGGGTGATGAGGTGTGAGGAAGAAAACCAAAAACTGGCGACGGTTTTCCTGAATCTCGACTGGGAAAACATTTTGAGGAGACACATAGCCTCTTGACAGGAGTAAACAGAAGGGAAATGCATCTAAATATCATCCCTCGTACTTACCGGAGCCGAACAAAGTCGTAATAGCTGGGAATAAAGACCAAGGTCCTTCCCTGCTGTAATCGCCGAAGTTCCGGGATAATTTTTCGGACCATGAAGTCAAGACGTGAGTCGCCCTGAAGGCGTGGCTGGGCGCAGGGTATACGCTGAAATACCTGCTTGATGGGTAAAGCGACCCTGCAGATGCTTGCCCCATGCTCCACGACACGTTTGAGGCGCACAAGCCCCCGAAAATTAGTCTGTCGGCTGGTCCTACCGTTACCCACACCGATGGGTGTCTGGCTGCTCTGATCTTTGTGCCCCGAGCTTGTCGGCCGTCCCTTCACTGCTGCCATCAGCATGGGGTCCACGAAGCGCGACCAAAAGAGCGACTGTCGAAAGCGCCCCGCCTGGCCCTCGAGGACAAAGTCACGCACTCGAGAGAAATCCGTATTGTGATTCTGTCGTGGTGCATGGTTCAAATGACGCAGCACCTCCGAGACGTGATCCCAGTTCTGCATGAGCATCACGTCCGCATGGCCCACACACAGGATTTCCACCGACGACAGAAAATCTGCCTCTCCATCTTGAGCTTCGATGGCCAGACGCAAGCCCAAGGGAGAGGCGACGATCATATCGCTCTGGAAGAAGTCGCTGAAGAGCTTGACTGCCACCCCTTTCCCGGCACCTTTGCCTTTGCCAGCGCCGGGAGTCAGGGCGATGCCCACGCGAAAATCATCGTCGCAATTCCCGTCGAAGAGCTCAAGCCAGTCCATTGGGCGCACAGGCCGGCCTTTCAGCTTCGTTTTGGACTGCGAACCCTCTCCTCCTTCCTCTTCTTCCCCTTTTCCCTCCTCCTCTTTCTCCTCTTCCTCCTCCTCTTCCTCGGGCCCAAACTCTTCCTCAAAACGCTGCAATCCGCTTACGGAAGTTTGGGCCCCCAGAAGAAGGAGCATCGTTTTGACTGCACGCAGTGCCATGCTTCGTATGGGTAGAAGCACCAGTACCCTGGTCCGCGTGTAGCCCTGATCGCGATCCTCCGCCTCGTGCTCGGAGCCTAAGAGGGATGGCCGCTCTCCTGCCGCTCTTTTCGGGCTTTTTCGGCCCCGAAAATCTCCTTCCACTCTCTCCTCAACCTCCTTTTCCTGTAACCTTTCCTCCCCGTTGCTTAATTCCCGATCCACAGCCGCCGTCAGCTTGGCGATACGCGCGGCTTTGATCTCCTTGCGTCGCTGCAGATTGTGCCGCAGGACCCGCGTGCGCGCCTTGAGCGTGTGGTTCAAGATATGAAGCCAGACCGTCGCCTCCACCCCCTGGACATTCTGAGGGGTAATGCCCGCGAACAGCACGTCCCGATAGGTGCAAAGAAGGGAAAAGAGACGTGCTTGCAAAGATCCCAGGTCAGGCACCTTCACGCCCTCGGACAGGTCCTCCGCCTGCAGCTCTCGGGGCAGCTGCTTCCGACGCCAGCGCCGCTGCTGCTCCTCCTGTCGCTGAAGCAGTTGCAGCATGCACGGCTGCCAGTTTTCTCGGAGCGACTTGCGGAGAAGCGGGGAAGGGCATGTAGCAGGGTCCATGGGCGTGGAAAGCGAGGAGGGGGAGGCCGGACCGCCTACAGATTGCACGAGGAGGGCGTCAGCCTCGTCCTCCTCCCCGACCTCCTGTCCCTTCCATGTTGCCACCGTTTCCAGCCCTCCCTCCTCCTCTTCTTCCTCTTCCGGATCCAGGGGCCCACGGTTCCATTGCCGCTCAAAAGGATCGCTGCCGTCGTTCACCTCCTCGTCTTCTTCCTCCTTCCCGGCCATTGCTTGTTTGTCTCGCGCGTCGCTGCGCCCCCCTGTAGTACCGAAGCTCTCTTTTGTCCTCGCTTCCCTTTCACTGTCCATACAGATATCCTCCACCTTCGCTGCTTCTTCATCACCTTCGTCCCCCTCCTCTTCCTCCTCCTC
>NW_005803660.1:0-35076 GCF_000240725.1 Microchloropsis gaditana
GGGAGGGAGGGAGGGAGGGAGGGAGGGAGGGAGGTGTCGTTAGAGATGAGGGGATGGAAAAGGGGAGCGAGGGAAAGAGGGAAGGCACTACAATCCGCACGAGAGGGGAGAGGACAAGGTGGGGTGGGACAAGAGAGAAAGGGCAGAGAAAAGAGCACGAAAGGAAGAAAAAAGCTCCGGGACGTACTTGAAACTTGTCGATGTGGGGGATGACGTTGAATGGGAGGGGGTGCGCGAAGACCTGGTGCTGGCAGTCGCGGCCGATCAGGTAGTGCTCCATCCCCGTCCGCAGCTCCTCCATCCCTTCCTGCCCCGCTCCCGAGGCCGCCTGGTAGGTGGATACGAGCAGGCGTTTGATCCCATAGCGACGATGGAGCGGCCAGAGGGCCATGACGGCGATCGCAGTGGTGCAGTTGGGGTTGGCGATGAGTTTGGAGGACCCGATGGCGGCGGCGTTGATCTCCGGGACCACCAGGGGGATGTCGTCGTCGTAGCTAGGAGGGTAGGGAGATGGGGGAGGGAGGGGGGAAATGTAAGTCGGTATCTGTCGCGGTGTTTCCGTTTAATTGCTCCCCCGGGGCCTCATCCAAGCCCTATTTCTGTCTTATCCCGCCCTCCGCCCCAACCTCCCCCTCTCCCCCCCGTCCTCTCCCTCGCCTTTCTCCATCTTTCTTTCCTCCACACAATCACCCGCCCACCCATGGTCATGGTCATCAGGCTAAGAATGAATCTCTCCCCTCCTTTTCCCCCTGGTGGTCCCTCGATTCTTCTACGCCGCCCCCAGCCCGCGACCTGCCTCCTCTATCACCCCGTCACGGTCCCTTCTTCCCCCTCCGTTGCTTACCGAAAGGCCGATGAGTTGTCGATTACATACGGTCCACCCTTCTCGCTGATCTTCTTGGCGTATTGCAGGGCGAAGGTGCCGGACACAGCCAAAAAGACAAAGTCGCATTCACGGGCTGCTTCCACGGAGAAGAGCTCGATTTTTTTCTCCCCATATGGCGTGCTCAGCGTCTTCCCGGCACTCCGCTCGGACGCAAAGAGACGCAGCGTTTCCAAAGTGACCGGGAATCGTCGATCTTTTAAAACCTTCGGATACGGAAAGATAAAGGAGGATGAACCAATGGAAATATGGTGTAGGACAGAAGTAGAGGGGGGAGCCATGGAAAAGGAAGGCAGATAAGGCACGACAAGCGAGGAATTACTATGACGGGGTATTGTTTCTGTCCAGAGAGTCAATATTGTCATCCTCCATCAGATATTTTGAAAGAGGTTTCGGGATTATATCAATTTCTCAGACGCACCTTGATCATCTCTGCCCCGACGGCCCCTGTGGCTCCCACCACCCCCACTTTTTGCATGGCATGGTGAGAGGAGGAACTGGACATACTTGCTCAGCTGTCGGCTAAGTGGAAGAATGGCCGCGCGGAGATTCGTGTGAAAAAGGGGGGGAAAGGGAAACGTGAGAGGGATAGATCAGGGTTGTAAGATCTAAGCTGAGCTATTGAGGAGGCTGGGTGCCTAAATTGAAGCACGTCTGTCGAAGCCCACGACCACCCGCAGGCGCGGACAGACGGTGGTTCACCGAGCCTACATCCACAGCACATGATTGAAAATTGAAAGGCATATTTTCCCGGGACTGCGGGGTGTGTTACTTGACCCTCGCGTGACATAGCCTACGGGCTTCAGCGAGGAGGCGAACAGGGCAAGGAGGGAGGGGAGGAAAAGGAGAAGGAAGATGAAGGCATTTGATTCACAATTTCCTAAACTTTACCCCTCATTTCGTGGGTGGCATCCCTCCAGCCAGATTCTACAGAAACTTTTTGTTTCCTTGCGGTGGCGGACGTGCTGCGAAAGGTTGAGCTGTTGCTCAGGCCACCGGCCTCGGTCTGGGAAGAAGGAAGGCCGGGCAAAGCACCATGGTAAGGGCATAGTGTTCTCATCGTCTATCACTTTTGAAACCGATGGCATTTTTAAAGCGCTGAGGCAGTCAAGAAACAAAGAACATACTTTGTGCGTTTCTCATGACGACTTTTGACCCCACGTCTACTCGTTGGGATCCGCCTCACTTCCCTCCGTCCTTTCCTTCCTGTCATGTCGTTCACGCGGCGCTTCAGTCGCTGTTTGGCAACCTTGTTGGTGGGCCCCAGGCCCGAGTCAACATAAAGCTCACCGGGATCGACCAACGGATGAAGAAAGAGATGAGCAGTGGGAGAGGTACCACCCACCTTCTGCCCCTCTACCAAGCGCACGAAGGAGTGGGCGGCATCGTAGAGGTCATCCTGGCGCCTGGAAAGAAGTTGGAGCACTTAGGGATTAAGATAGAGCTTGTTGGAGCGATCGAGGTAAGAGGACAAAAGTCATTTGGGAAAAGATGGATGTGTACGGAGGGAGAGAAGAGAAGGTTCACCCAAGCATTGTGGGGCGGCCGCCATCCCCTGGCTGGAAGCGCCCTCACGCGGCTCCTTCCTCCCCACTCCCTTGTCTCCCTCAGATGCTGCAGGACCGTGGCTCTGTCCATGAGTTCACCAACTTGGTCAAGGAGCTAGACACGGCCGGCGTGCTCTTCTCCGACAAACAGTACACGTTCGATTTCGCCACAGTGGACAAGCCCTACGACTCTTACACCGGCCTCAACGTCCGCCTCCGCTACTTTTTGAAGGTGACCGTCACCCGTCAGTATGCACCAAATCTAGTGGCAGAGCAGGAGCTGGTGGTGCAGTCCACCACCCAAGTGCCAGAATCCCATTCCAGCATAAAGATGGAGGTAGGCCGCGGCCCCCGCCCACCCCGTGCCTGTCTTGAACGTGCTGTGCTCCCCCCCTTTGTGCCCTCCCCCTTTGAATCCTCTTTGCTTGTCGCACCTCCCTGTAGGGATAAGAATGTACCGGCCTTCAGAGTTGCCCTAGGATAACAACGAGGTGACCCGTGTCATTAATTCTTTTGGCTTTTTCTGAAAATCACGCAGGTGGGCATAGAGGATTGTTTGCACATTGAATTCGAGTACGACAAGACAAAAATACCACCTGAAGGACGTCATTCTCGGTACGCAGAGCCCGATCTCAACATCTCTACCCCTCTACTTTTTGCTGCCGAGGCTGTCACAGATCTTGTTTCCTTCCCCCCTGAGCTCACGCCCTCCATTCCCTTCCTATTCTCTCCCTCCCTCCCCCCCACCCTATCATCAGGGAAAATCTACTTCCTCCTGGTGCGCATCAAAATCAAGCATATGGAGCTCGCCATCATCCGCCGTGAGAGCGCGGGCACGGGGGCAAATGTCATGAACGAGAGTGAGACGCTCTGCAAGTTCGAGGTGATGGACGGGGCGCCGGTGAAGGGCGAATGCATCCCTCTCCGCCTGTTCCTGTCCTCCATTGCGTTGACACCCACCTACCGAAGCGTTAACAACCGTTTCTCCGTCCGTTACTATTTGAACCTGGTGCTGGTGGACGAGGAGGACCGGCGGTATTTCAAGCAACAGGAAGTGATTTTCTATAACAAGGAGCTGGGGTGAGCTTCACCGCCTTGCAGCAGCTATCTTCCTTCTCGCGCCTGCTTCTCGAAGAGGGAGGGGCTGGGTGGTTGTAGAGAATGTGGTCGGCTCAGGTCGGAAGCGTCGGTGTCAGGTCACGGCACACTCGACACTGGCAGGGAAAATAGAGGCGGTGACTAGAGGGGATAAGGAAAGGAGTGGCATGGTTGTGAATACAGGGAGGAGAGGGTTTGGGACGGGGGAAGACGATGAACGAAACGCGTAGCGACACGACAAAGAAAGTTTTGGAGGGAAGGATTCGATGGCCGGGTGTTTCTGGAGGGGCTTCATATTTTCTGCCGGTTCCACTCGATGCAACGGGCCTCGGAGTGACCATGCGATGAGTGTCAGCCCCTGTAGTTCTTCTCTTGGTTTCCTCACGCCCGTATCCTCGAGATTGCCGCCAGTCCCAGCCTCTGGATTCTCATTTCGTCAAGGGTGACCCTCTCACCGTCACTTCGTGTTTCAATAGACTACAACTACCTAATTACATGCTCCCATCTTCCCTTCCTCCCCCTTCCCTTCCCTTTCCCTCAAACCTGCCATCGCGCGGGCCCGACCGCCCTCTCTTCGCCGGCCCTCCCTTCCGCCCTCCCTCCCGCCCTCCATGACTCCCTCCATGACTCCTACGCCGCCCCATCTAGAACTCCATCCCCTCCACCACATCGCCCATCCGCCCAAACACGTCCAGGACCAAGGTCAAGTCGTCGGCGGCCACCCCAAAGAGGCCCTTGAACCAGTCGTACAAGAAGAATTGAATCCCAATCAAAAGGGCGAAGAAAACGACCCGGATGTCCACGCCCGCGAACAAATTCGTCCAACCTCCTGGCTCGGCGAGCATGACCTTGACCATCTCCCGCCAATCGGTTTCCTCCTCCTGGGCGTTCACGCGCGTCAAGACGGCGTCGGCGGGGCAGCCGGTGAAGGCCCCCGCGACTCCCGCGGTGATCCCGGCCAGGAAGGAAACGGCGAGCGACAGGGTTTGGGTCTCTCGCGCCGCGGGGAAGAGGGAGAAGAGGGAGCCCCGGACGATTTCAAAGACGAGGAATTTGGTCATGATGAAAGGCACCTCCCGGAAGAGCAGGGGCTCCAGCCCATCGTAGATCCCGCGCACGCCCAAGGTGGCCAGCATCTCGTTCCCGACCGTCCAAAAACTCCCGAAATCCGCCGAGGAGGAGGAGGAGGAGGCAGGGGAGGAGGCAGGCGTGGCCGCCGACATCATCCGTATCCGCACTGCCTCCAGGGGACAGGTGAGGACGCAGGTGATGATGGTGGAGAGCGCCGAGGCACCTAAAATGATGGGTATCTCAAACACTTCCCCCGGGCCCGCCCCCACCAAGTCGGTCAACGCCCTCCGGAAAAACTCGTTGAAGCCTGGCAACAAGGGGAGAGCGGGAGGGAGGGAGGGAGAGAAGGAGAGGAGGGGGAGGAGAAAAATGACAGAGTGAGCCCCGCGGGCCCAAGGCACGATCGTAAAACAACTCAAGGTCTCAAGGGTTGGAGTGCGCTTTCACTGGATTCATCATAGCCCCTCAGGAACTTACCAAAACCCAGCATGCCCAGCAAGAAACCGGCCAGACTCGTGCAGTCCCACGCCCTGTAAAACGCGTTACCCCCTTCTCCTCGGATCTTCTCAATCCCTTCCCTCCATCCGCCCGGGTACAGGCCCGGCCGTGCCTGTAAACGGGTTTTCAAAATCTCCAACGGCTGCAACGAGGTCCGAACGATAGAGATGCAACAGCCTCCCGACAGGGCCAGGCGCACGTAGTTCTCCAAGGTCAGTTCTCGCTCCATTTCGATAGGGCTGCGGCCCACGCGGCCAAAGATCGGGTCGTAGAGGGTGTTTTCCTCAGGCCGGAACGTCATCAGGTCCTCCTCCGGCTCCCCCCCCACCACGAACACCCCCCGGACGGGGTCGAATTCCAGGACCGTATCGCTAGGAAGGAGCTGCTGCAGCTGCGCAGACAGGGAGGTCGGGTTGTAGTCGGAGGGAGCCTCGATCCGAGTCACGGCCGGGCGGACCACCGCTTTTGCCAGGGCCTGCTTCCCGTCCGCTTCCGCCGGCGGGGCGATGGTCACCTCGGCGCCCAAAGGCACCGTATACCCAGCCCCTCCATCCAAGAGCTCCACCGCCGCCACCTCTTGGTCCAAAATCGCCACCGCCGTGGCGGCCCCGCCCTTGTTCACGTCCAAGGGGGAAGAGGCAGAGGTAGAAAAGGAGGAGAAGGAGGAGAAAGGCCCGTTCGTGTCGGCGGCCGCGGCCATGGACTCCAAGCGACGCTGTTCCTCCGCCTCGCCGGGGCCCCGAGGGAGGATGGTGACGGTCACGGGGGGGCCGTCCTTTCTGTAGCCGTTGCCTCGGTCCACAAGCACCAACTCCTTCACCCGACCCGTCCCTCTTTCCAACACGGCTTCCGCCCGGGCCCGGCGGGCATCCGGCCCTCGAGGGGGCTCACTGATGACCACCTCGGGGGGGATTCCCTGCGTGTAAATGCTACCCGGAGAAGTGAGGACGAGGCGACGCAGACTCCCCGTCTCCCGTAGCACGGCCCTGGCTCGGGCGGGCTGCGGCGTGGGCATCATCGGGCTGCTGATGGTGACCCGAGGAGGGGTGCGAGCTGTGTAGCCGTCCCCGCCCGTGACCAGGCGGAAGGCCGCCACTCGGGCGTTGTCGGTGTCGACCAGCATGCGCGCGATGCCCTGCACGGGCTGATCCTTCTCCAGAAAGGAGAAGAGGATGGCGAGTTGCCGACGGGCCTCGGAGGTTTGCCCGTAACGGTCTTTCAAAAGTTCAAACAGGCGTTGCACGCCTTCCGTGCCTTGGTAGTCGTACAAGCCGATCTCGGCACTGTCGGCAATGGCGGCAAATTGTCCCCGGCGAGTCTCGGCCACAAGGGCCTCTTTGTAGGTGAACGGGATGTCCCGAGCCAGCTTCGCCCACAAGAGTTTGTCGTCCTCGTCGAAATTCACCAGGAAACGGGTCAGGTAGGTGACGAATCGCACCGGGTATGTCTTCTGCCCCCGGTTCTGATCGCGGGCGCGACCCTCCACCTCGCTGAGACGCCGCCACCCCAAGTACCCCTTTCGGTTCGCCTTCTCCCCCAGGAACGAAGACGTTCCCACGCCTTCCAGTGTTGAGGCGGTGGGGGAGGTGGAGGCAGTTGAGCCGCTTGGGGCTTGCGACGGAAGGGCGGGGCCGCGGCCCAAGTCGAGCTTGCTCGTTTTTACTGCCAAGCCGGTCAAGAGAGTCACGCCCACCACGCCCAACATGGCGTCGCGCGTGAGGCCTTTATGCCCCTGGCGCCCGCCTGGCCTGCTTTCCCTTCCCTCCCGTTGACTATCCCTCCGCCCTTTTTCCGGCGCCCCGGCCTCCGCCCCCTCCGCCTCTCCCCTTTCCTCCAAAAAAGTGGCTTCCGAATCCCCTCCTCTTCTCCGCTGTCGTCGGCGTTTCTCATCTTCATCGTCCTCCAGAGAAGGAGAGCCTCCGCCGGGGGTGGCCCGTAGAACTGTGAATACCGAGGAGGATCTGGCTGGGAAGGGTGAAAGGGAGAGGAAGGCGCCAGGGAGGGAGGCCCCTGTAGGAGGAGCCCGCGTATTAAAGGAGGGTCCGAGCAGCTTGGTCATGGCCCTTGAGGAAGTCGAAGAGAAGGTGCGGGAAGGAAGCGCCAGGGGCAGAGGGAGGCTCGGGGATGGACTTCTTGTCTTGGAACGCCCACTGCCGGCGCGGAAGGCGGACGTGTATGTGACCATGCTAAAGAGGGCCAGAGGCAGCACACGCAAAGCTGCGTGGGGAAGATGCTCTAGGTTAGAAAAAGCTTTACAACAAAGGTGCATGAGGCACAAGTCTGGACGAATCACTGGGATTTGCATCGTACCTCGGCGTCGTCTTCTTTTTGCTGACATACCACTGCTGCGGAGGCGGTTGTTCCCGGCACTCACATCCATCACACGATGACTTTGTCTCAAAAATGGCAACGACAAGGATGATGATGCATGCACCTCCTCCATGGCCGCTGTCTTGCGTACGAATGGGGGGGAAATCAAATTGAATGTTGCTTGGTCAAGTCAGGCACAAAGGAGTAGTACGTACTCTCACAGTGGCATCTGGGGGCTCGGACGTCTGTCGCGGCCAAGTTATTCGCATCTTTGCCTTCCTGCCCCACGGACACCCGACATTCAAATCAATATATGCCAGTTTCTACTCGCAGTCATGACCACAAGCAAAAGACGCCATGGGAAAAGAAATGGTGCTTGCTGCGTGAATAAAGGGGGAAGGAGCGAAGGAGGGAGGGAGGGAGGGAGGGAGAGAGGGCACGCTTGCCGTATCTTGCTTTCCCCTCTTTTTGATATGCTGAAGCTGTTTGGTCCGGGAAAAAATGTGACAAACACATAATGTTCATTTTACAGCATGAAATGTCATTTTAAATAGCACGGTACAAACATAGCTCAGTGATCTTTTTTTCCCCCTTTTTAAAAACGCCTTATCACAAGAAAAAGGGCTGCCGTGCCCAACGTTCCTCATCCTGGTTTCGGCTCTCCATGGTTGCGTTGCATAACTTTAATTTCAAGAAATTCGTCCGACAACAACACCACATAGGTCACATGTTCATGTTTGCACTTTTCTGTGGCGCTGAATGAGTTCGCCTGCTCCTTCACATGGATTTTGGTCTTCACCTAGTAGTCCTCCTGACGGCGACGCCTCGGTTCCCCCTTCTCTCCCTGCAGCAAGTGCCACCCCCTCGAAGAAGACCCTCTTGCGGGAGGCCCTCATTGCCTTTTATGAAGTGCACAACCCGTCTCAGCTTGTCGACGTTTTACTTGATGAGATTGTCGCTAAATATTTGGGACAGGAGTCTCAGCTCCTTGCCAGGCTCCATCGCCGTTACGGAGAGATGCCCCGCGTGCCGTACCTCCCTCGCAACGGGGGAAAACTCTGCATGGGCTGTGATGACACTCTTCCATACAAATCAATGGACGACTCAGCTCTAAATCATGGGTCTTCCATCGGCATTCACTCGGAAGCAGAAAAAGCGTCGGATGAAGCACGTGCCAACCTCCTCTCCCCTCACTTTGACGCCACCTTCACGCTCACGCAGCTGCCCCGAATGCGCTCCTCGGTCAAAGCCGTCATCCCTGTACCCGACGCCCCGCTTTTTGACAACTTGTCCCGCTCCCGTCACCTCTTACCCCCGTCGCACACCGACTACATGCCTCCTTGGGGTCCCAAGGAGGAGGCCGCACGAGCCGCACGGAGACAAGCGCTCGTCGCGAAGAAGACGGCGATCGCAGCCGCCCGCGGTCCGCCTCTTCTTCAGGTGTTGGCGGAGAGCCTCAAAACCGGTCCGACGGGGTTGCTGTACCGGTGCTATCAGGAGAAGAAGGCGGTGGTGGTGACCGTGCGACGCCGAAGTGGGTTGAGGGGCACGGTGACGGGCCGGCTGCGGGGATTCGACCGGCACTTCAACCTGGTTTTGGAGGAGGCAGAGGAGGCGCTCTTTGTGCGAAGAGGGGAGGGAAAAGACAGAGGGGCGGGTGAGGGGGAGGGGGCCGAAGGAGAGCAGAAGGAGAGGAGGAGGAGTCAGCGGAAGAGGGGGAGGCGGGCGGGGAGGAAGCACAAGCTGCCTGGGAAGAGAAAAGAGGCACAACGTGAGCAAGAGGACGATAGCCTTGTCGGGACAGAGGAAGGACAGGACCAGCCGGCAGTGAACGGAGGGAGGACGGAGGAATGGGAGGAGGATCCGGAGGGCGGGAGAAAGAGGAAACGGGCGGAGGCCAGAGGGGGAGTCGAGGAAAGACAAGCGGGAGGGGAAGAAGCAAGCCTAGCAAAACATCAAAAGACGGACGCACGGCAGGACCAGGGAGGGAAGGATGGCGGGGGGAGGGGGTCTTGCGTCGCACGTTCCCCTTGGTGGTGGTGCGGGGGGACAACGTGGTCATGGTCTTCGAGGCGGCCCCCGCCCGGTCCACACACGCCCGCTGATGACATGCCGGGCTCTCCCATATCCGACTTCTCTCGCTGCTTCCCGAGCCACCTCCATGCTGGTGCCGGCCTCGGCCCTGCACCTCAAGCTGAAAACGGTGATCCTAGATTCTCCGCCGGAGCGCGGTCTCTCGCGCCCTGAGAGGCGGGAGAGGCAAGGATTGGGGGTCGGGTCGTGTCGACCACGCGGGGGGAGGGTTGAGTCAGCTTAGCATGCGAAAGTACTGTGTGTATAGCCAGCACCTCGAAACTTCTAAGTTTCGTGAAAGTATTTGTTTGCGTGATTATATCAATTTTTTCATGGATAAAGGTGTGCCCGCGGACCGGACGCAGGGTTCATGTTAGGCCGGGCTGTGTCAGAGGCAACCGGCTTCTGTTCCCCCGACTACGACCGTGGTATCCCACGGAATGGCTGGCTGTGTTATTTTACCCCCTACTGGCTGTCCTTTCATCCAAGCAGGGCATTTCCTTGCGCGCGTCCTTGCTTTTCCGCCCTCCCTCGCGCCGGTCGTCCCCCGCCCGCCTTGGCTCCGCCCGTCGCCCTAGACTACATGCACATCCGTGACCCCCTGCATACCTTTCAAAGCGTAAACCACGCCCATTTTCACTTTCTCTGGGCCCTGGTATACGAGCTTTACCACCCCCTCCTCGCTCACGCCCCCAATCGAGGCGGAGGCCCCCAAGCCCCGGATGGCCGGCAAAATTTCGCTCAATTTTTCCTCCAATTTCCGTTCCAAGGCGGCTGTCTCGGTCAAGGGGGCGCCCGTCTCGTCCACAGAAAGGGGCGCGTCCGAGACCGCCTCCACACTTCCCAGCTGGGTGAATTTCTCCCGCAAGACCCGCTCCACCCCCATCTTCATGGTGGTCGTGGAGGACGGGCAGGAGCCACAGGCCCCTTGCAGGCGGAGGAAAATGTCCCGGGCCGCCAGGTCGATACGCACCACCTCGATGTTGCCCCCGTCTGCGATCAAGTAAGGCCGGACTTCCTCAAGGACGCGGTCCACATTTTCCGGCGTCAGCTCCAGCGTGTCCTCCGCGGGGAGGGAGGATGACGGGGGCGACGCCGGCGGAGGGGAGGAGGAGGATCCCGCTCCTCCCTCCCGGAAGGGACTGGCGATCTCCCCACCTCCCTCCTTGGCAGCCGCGTCCCGCGTGCCCTCGGGGATCGTGGACCGGGTCTGCCCCTCGATCATGCCACTCCAGTCACTCTCCTCCACAGCCGCCTTCAGTTGCGCCCGCCGCGCCGAACGCGCTGCTTCTGCCTCCTCCCCATACTCCTCCTCCTCGTCCAGGTCCTCCAGTTCGTCCCGCAAGGTCGGGTCCGCCATAGCTGTCCTCAGCTTGGTCTTCGTGTCCGCGTGCGCCCCGCCCAGCCCGGCCCCCGACTCCACCACCTCTCGTATCGACTTTGCCCAGCCCCCGGAGCCGCCCTCCCCCTCGCTTCGGTTCCCCTCTGGATTTTGCCCCGTTGCCGCCACCTCCTCCAGCCAGGACGCTTGCACGGCCGCCATTTCCTCCCGCTTGGGGTATCGAAAGCTCTCCAACGCCACGGAGGCCACCACCTCCGGACCGTGCGCCTGCAAATGCCCTTCCAAGGCCATCACCACGTTGCGGGTTACTCCTACGTACCGCAAGGTCCCCGAAGCGTCGTACACTCCGTACACTGCCGCCAAGCGGGTATCCTGCAAGTCTTTCAGGAAAGATGCGGCAGGGAAAGGGCCTTGCGCTCGGGTGAAGGAAGTCGACATGCTTCCCGCAGGCGGTGTCCTCGTACCGTGGGCGTCGTCATCGCCGTACAGAAACTCGTGCAGCCCCTTGTGACCTTCTGGAACATTGTCGTCTGCGGCCACTCCGGACGCGACGTTGCCCGGGCTCTCGGCAGCGCCTACTTGCAAGGGTGCCGGGCGTGTGACTGTTTCTGCGGCCGAAGAAGATGGAGGACTATGATACAGGACTAGGGTTGATGGGTTTTGAAGTGCTGCTGGTACCAAAAAAGCTCGAGTCAAGAGTTGTTGCTCTAATACAAGGGTGGACCCAAGCAGGAGGGATAGGAAGGTCGAGGTGGGCGTCATCATCCTTCGCAGCGGCCCTCTCCTCATCAAAGCGAAGTCGCGGAGCTGCTGTAGGGTCAAAAGTCATGAAAAGGAGGGGGCAATGTTACATACATAGTACAAATTAGTTCTAAGAAGGCGAGTGCAAATGCATCTCTGAAAGGCTTTGATTTGCGACGGTTGGGCCTTCATTCGGTATCTACACGTTTTGTGGCTCGGCCAACGGCGTGGGGGGAAAAAACTTGGATAAAGGTCCTGCCCGCCTCCAAAATGCAAGATTTGCTGTGCCAAAATCGAAGGAAAGACTGAGGCCCCAAATGCCTATCAAGCGAAATCCAAAGCAAGAACACGCCGCGCAGCGCCGAGAAGTCAACGTCAAGCCCGATGGACCCAAGAGCTACCGTAACACCCACGTAATACGAAAATTCGGGGACAGGGGTTCGAAAAGCGATGAAGTCAAGGCCGATGTGGGCCCCGCGCAGTCGGCGGCAGACGGCGTTTCTGAAGTTGAAGCGCGCCCAACAGAGAATTAATACCGCGTGGCCAAGACCACGAGTCACAGGAGGGAAATACAGGAAGGTAAAAAAAGGTGTGTGAAGACTGACTTTGCTGTGGTTGTGGTCGGATGGTCGAGGAGAAAAAAAAGAGGACGGTGCAAAGCTTTTCCTAGCAAGCAAGTTTCTCCCTGCCTCTTAATGCCCATTTGTTCTAGGCAGGACAGACTGGTTTCCTGGGGGTTCCGTATCGTCAATTTCCCCCCTTGATAGTGAATCCTGTTCCTGCAGAGTTTCTAGACCCTATCTGTGCACGGAAGGAGGCTTTTTATCGCCTGTCGCGCACGCGTGGGGTCCAAAAGCTGGAAACAGGGGGCCGGGGGGGGGGGGGGGAGGTATCTTTGAACGCTCTTCCTTGGAGAACGCCGCCTTGCCCTGAAGGACATTTTAGGAAAGCATCTGTGGCATGTTTTGTGACGGAACCACGCGACAAACTATGTCGTAGTGTAGTCAGCCTGCAATTGGTTGAGTTCTTGATGTGCTTGTCTGGTGGGATTTGTTGCAGGAGCATTTTTTCGGGCTTCCGAGGACTGAACCCATGCTTTGTTGGCCATCAACATTGCAGTCGACGCTCAGGCCTGGGGGCAAAGCCCTGTTTTATGCCCTACATGGGCGGTCGTACCGACTTGTCAAATCGATGCTTTGTCGCTTATGCCTCTACAGATGACGTAGGCATTCTGAGGGCAAGGTGGAAGCGTGCGTCTAATTGAATGGACGCTGTATGCGGGTTGAAAGGGAACAGTCTCGATTCTTTGTTGAGGCGGTTAGTAACTTTCGTCCTCCGAGCTAGTGTTACTTGGCGTCGCATTAATATATATATGCAACACTCTTATCTTACTACAAAACATTAATTTGGTAGTGTCAGCAATGGTTGGTGTGTTTTAATCTCTTAGGGTTTCCAGGTTTTGTGTTGGCGGCACCGGCATTGAACTCTGATCACATATGGATGAGAAATAAAGCAAAGCTGTTTGTACGTCTCAAACCCATATTGAGGCATGTGGCGCATTTTTGAATGTATAAAACATGTCAAACATCATACTGGCATGCGTCGTGTTGACAGAGACAGCATTTAAGCTCCACGTTGACATAGGTGGCAAGTAAAAGGATTCACGCCCTGGAATGTGTTCTCACGAAGTCCCCTTTCCGTCCCTGATCAAACACGTACCCCTCCAGGCAACTTGTTGAGAGTTCAGCCCTGGTAGCAGCAGCAGCAGCATGGGTGGGGATGTACCAGTAGGAATAGAATCCAGTCATCATTCAAGCGTGACGTCCCTGGAGCGAGAGTCAGACCGCGACTCTGAACAGCAGCTCTCTCCGATGGGTAGGACGGGTCAGGAGCGCAATGACTGCGATTCACCGGAGTACCACCTTCATAAGGCGCAAAGGGACAGCATGAGCAACAGTGAGAACAAGGGTAGTCCACCTTTTTCCTTGCTGTACAAGGGAGAAGGGGGAGAGAAGGGTGGCGGAGGAAGCCGTTCCCCAAACGAGACGTCTCCAGAGACCAGCACCTCCGCCACCTCCTCCCTCTTCGGCTCCAACTCGGCGTCAGGATCGGGCTCCGATTCGGACGGAGAAGGGAGCAGTAACAGTAACGCGGGCTTTAAGGCTGGCGAGGCTCCTGTGGGGAGCTCGGGCTCAGGAAGCCACCCTCACGGCCACGCCTCCGGCCCCCGCCCCTCGTTCTCCACACCGTCGCCGTCCCCCGCCGACTTCCTCCTGGGCCACGCGACGCCGCCGGGCAGCCGGGGCAAGGGAGGGGGTGGGAGCGGGAGTCCCTTGTTGGACGGTCCTTTCGGCGCGGACCTTTTCGGTGGTTTCCATGCTACCTCCGAGAGGGAGGGACACCGACCGCAGCCGACGGAGGGGAAGGAAGTGATAGCCCCGCAGCGACGCTCCAATTCTCTGTCCCCGCCCTTGCCTGCCCTCTCCGTGCAAGAGGCCCAGAGTGTGTTTGGTTCCACGGGCGGTCTCCGTCCGGGCGCCCCGCTGACCCCGGGAGGGCTGAGCCGCCGGGCCCGAGACAAAGGCTTCCATTCCACGCCCGGCGACGGCGGGTTGGGGGCAGGGAGGGAGGGGGATGGAACGGGTATGTTCGATTTCGAGAAGATGGAGTACGAGCTGGCGGGTCTGGCCCGGAGAGGGGAAAGGCGGCCGGAGCCAGGGAGTTCGGAGCAGGACGGGCGAGGGGAGACACCCCGGCAGACATCAGAAGCAATGAGCAACGGTGGTCGAGGGCGGACCTTTGCCTCATTTGCACCGGCGGAGAGCCCCACGGAGGGCCTTCGCCACGCGAACAACTATGCCTCCTCATCTGCCTCCTCACCGTCCCCCTCCCCCTCCCCCTCCTCTCTCGCCTCATCCCGCTCCTCGCCCTCGCCCAACTCCTCTTCCAGCACGATCCAGCCCTTGGCCTTCTCTGGGAGCGGCGACGTCAGGGCTGAGGCTTCGCCGCTCGGCATGGCTGCGGGCTCTCCCTACCTGCTCCAGCAGCCGGGCTTCCCCTTTGGGAGCGTGACGGCCCCTGGCGATGGCTTGCAGGGGTACGTACAGTCAGCGGCCAGCCCAGCTTCGGGCGCCAGAGCATCTTCTTCCCCTAGGCCCGGACGGACAGAGGAAGGGGCGGGGATGGTCTTTGCCTACGGCCCCCATTCTCCGCTCGCCCCGGACAACCGAGTGTTCGGGCCCCCGGGGGGAGCGACCTTGTCGACACAGGTCCACATCCCGGTGGGGGCAGAGGGGCCGGTGGCCATGTTTCCTGCAGCCTTTGAGCAGCAACAGCAAGAGCTTCAGCAACATCAGACGACGGCCGTGGGGAATGGTTTGCCGACGCATCTCATGACCACGGCGGGTCTGATGCCGTTGAGCCAGATCATCGCGTTGCATCAGCAACACCAATTTCAACAGCAGCAACAGCAGCGAGACAAGGGAGGGGCTGCTCTGCCCGCGAATCTCCCTTTCTCCCACATGACCCGAGGGATGGGGAAGACGGCGGGAGGGAGCGGCAATTTCAACGGCGCCGCCCACGGCAACCACGCCGGCGCGACCTTGGACAATATGGGCCACGGCGGAAGTGATTTCCCTGTATTGGTGGCGGGCAACACCAGTGTACACCCTGAGGGATCCTCGCATCCAGCGATGCTCTTGCATCCGACACGCCAACGCCAAGTGGGAGAGTCGCAAAACCCGCAACGGGCCTCGTTTGGCAGGACAGGCGCCAACCTGAATGCCCACGACACGTCGGGCTCTCCCTCGACAGCCTCGCCCACTAGGAATCTGGACCCGTACGACGCGTTGTACTACGGGGGTACGGGTCCTGAGGTCAGGCAAGGCCTGGGAGGATTGTACGGCTCTGGGGGGGGGACGCGCCGAGGCGGAGGCCGGGACCGCAACGACCGACGGGGCTTTGGAGGGAGCTTGAATGGAACAGGGAATAATGGCGGGGCAACATTAGGGGGAGGCTCCTCTGCTGCAAATTTGAGCGGATTGTTAGCGAACTTGGGGTCGTTGGGCGGAGGAATGGCTGGTCTGGGCCTGGAATCACTTTTGTTGAACGGCGTGTCCTCTCCCGCGTTGAAAAAACGCGTGGAACGTGACCCGGATATATTGGCAGCATTGGCCTCGGCCACGCCCTCCCTGGAAGAGATTTTGAAGTCGTCGACGGTACAGAGCCTTAGTCAGGATCAAGTCGGCTGTCGCTTTTTGCAGCTCAAGTTGGACGAGGCAGGCGCGGAGGCCGCCACCATCATCTTCCAGCAAGCCAAGCCCTGCATGGCGGAAATGATGACGGACCCCTTTGGAAACTATTTGTTCCAGAAGATTCTGGACAAGACAAGCGAGCAAGAGCGCGCGACCATCCTCTCCCTGGTACAGGACGAATTGGTGAGCGGGGCCTTGAACTTGCACGGCACGCGGTCTGTGCAGCGGATTTTGGAAGTGTGCAGGACCAAGGACCAGGTAGCGACCATCACCGCCGCCCTTCGCCACGACGTGGTGCGGCTGTGCGTGGATGCCAACGGGAATCATGTCATCCAGCGTGCGCTACAGCACTTAGGCTCGGAGGACCGGGCTTTCATTTTTGAGGCGGTCTCCCAGGCCTGTCTGGAGGTGTCCACGCACCGGCACGGTTGCTGCGTGATGCAACGCTGCCTGGACGCGGCAACACCCCTTCAACGCCGAGCTTTGGTCGTGGAAATCGGCCGAAATTGTCTGCAATTGATGCAAGATCCCTACGGGAATTACGTGGTGCAGTACGTCCTGGACAGGTGTGCGGCGGATGAAATCCGTCCGGTGACCTCCTGTCCCTTGGGGCGCATCACCTCCTTGTCCGTGCAAAAATATAGCAGCAACGTGGTGGAGAAATGCTTGGAGAAGGCCTCTGAAGACATCCAGAGCGCGTATATTGACGAAATGTGCGCTCCAGGAAACATCAAACACCTGATGCAGGACCAGTACGCGAATTACGTGGTCCAGCGTGCTCTGTCGGTAGCCACCCACTCCCGAGGATTGCACCTGGTGGAGGCAGTGCGCCCGCATTTACATGCCATGCGCAACACGGCGGGGGGGCGGAGGATTTTGTCTAAAATCACCAAGAGGTTCCCAAACGTGGATCTTGGAGCGGACATGATGGCAGGGGGCGGAGCGGGAGGCACGGTGGGCAATAGTGGGGGTCCAGGGGGCTACGTCTCGGGGATGAATAATGGGCACGGCTCTATGCACCATCCTGGACACATGCATGCATTGCACGGCAGTGGCCACCCGCCCCCTGTGCAGCACCACCCCCACCATCAGCACTCGCACCAGCATTTGGGGTTCCACCAGCACCGTTCGAACCAACCGCAGGCGCATTTTGGCGGGCATCACAGTGGATTCCGCTAGGAGACGTCTGAAAGCAGGACAGATGCGCGAGTGAAGAAGGCTTTCCGGGCGAGAAGATCGTGCGAGGGGGAAAATGGATGAAAACTTACGCTCCGTAAGTTTTGATGACGCTGCTGAGAGAAAAGATCTGTATATGCATGGATGCAGGAGATGTTCACGTTGTAGGCGCGCCGAGACCTTCGCACGGAGGGTACAATATAAGGGGCTGTAGAATATGTATCAGTCCTATATTATTTTTAAGAATATAGTTTTAAGCATACACGGATTTACGTCCTATAGCCGGGGGTCTTGAAGACGCGTGGGCAAGGAAGATATTCTGAAGGGAAATTGCGGTTAGGAAAGGGGCCAACAAGCAGCAAATCGAGCGGGCAGTTATGAGATGAATAGGAGCAGTGGTGAAGAATATTGCAGTGCAAGTCGGGAGAGAGATTTACTTCGTCTCCATGACCGACTTCCTTCCTGCTATTTCCTCTCCAATTGTGATTGCGTGGTGCAGTCACAAACTTGCTTTCAGCTCATAGGTAGTACTCGAATATATGAGTATAATGCGTCTGATATTGGAGATGGTATATGGAAACAAAACGAGCGCTGTCGGACACAGACTTCACAAAATGTGCATCTTGCGGGATAGCAGGCGCATGGCCAGTCATATGATTCATGCTTCTGTGATCCTGTGGCTCGAAGCTTCTCTGAGAAGTGAAGGATCAAAGACTGGAGGCAGGAGGGGCATGTCATGGCCTCTATGTTCAGTTGTGGTATGTAATTCGCGTGCGGGTCGCAGCGTCTACGTCGGATTCATGAGTTTGTAGGGACATTCATCAATTTTATTTCCGGTTGACCTCGCATATTAGGCAGCAAGGAAGTGGTGTATGGAAAGATGAGCGCGGTATAAATTTTCGTATTTATTGTACTAGAGTATTTTTAAGTAATAGGCAATTGCCAGTCTCATCTTGTTTGTCTTCGCCTGAAGCCTCTGCGCCGAAAGGACACGAGGGAGGCGTATTAGGAGTCAAACCAATCTTTGAAATTGCTTGAGTCTATGCACATAGCTGGCGACGTATTTTGGAGCATACGAAGGTTTCCATAGCGAGGCAGTGAGAACGAAAGAAAGAAAAGAGAGCATGCAGGACAAAAGAACAGAGGACGACGAATGCGGGTATCCAGCGGACGGCGGGGACAAGTACGTGGAAAGAAGAGTGTGCGTGGTGGTGGAATCAGAAAGACTTTTACGCAGTAGGATATTGGCAATGATACATGTCTGTAGACGTAAGGGCCGCCATGCTTGGAAGCAGGGAAGGGGAGAGTGCAACAGAAGAACAGAAGGGGACTATTAGATGAAGAGGGGCACTCTCATTCCCGCCTCTTTACCGGGCACCGTTAAAATATACATCAACCAAAGAGAGCTGTTTAACTACAAATTGAAAAAGGATTATTTAATGCTAATGACGACGACTAGACGAGCAGAAGACAAGACAGCAATGACGCGAAGACATGGCCGGGAAGCAATTTCGTGAAGCTAGAGATATTGATTGGTAAGGATAAAGAACAGCTTACGTGCCACGGTTTATGAAGTATGCCCTTCACTTGAATCGGCTTTTCTATACCCGTTGCTCTTTGAAGCAAGTACGGGCTGACGGACGACTTCTTATCTTGAAAAGGGCATTCAAAGTGCACAGACTTGAGAATCAATATACTCAGCCCCTCACTTGACAATATTACTTCCCGTCGCTAGCTTATTTTTTTTACTTACGGCTTCGGATAACACCTCTCCCACATTTATCATTCTTCGTAGTCAAAATTACGTATGTATAAATAATACACCACCCTCATCCGCTTTCTCAAAATTCTTGGAGTCGAAGAGCTTCGAGAACTACGGGCCTAATGGCGCGTAGATTTGTCGTTTGCTCCACTGTTGTCCGAGCCAGAAACCCAGCGCCGTACAAAGACCTGCCACAAAGCCCACAGCGGCCACGACCGTCGATGCGGTAAACCCTGCTCCTCTCTCGCCCGCCTCTCCTTCGGCCCTCCCCGATGATCTCACTGCCATAGCCGCCCCATCCTTTTCCGTCACACTCTTCTTTACCCGCCCTCCTGCTTTCGCCGATCCCCCTTGCTCTGGCAACACCGTAGGCGTGGAAGGAGGGAGGGATTCCGGTTCTGCCATTTGCAGGCTGTGATCGAAAAAGCCCGACACTTGGAGCCACCAGTACGGGTAGAAGAGAAATTCCTGTTCAAATACCGGGGACTGCATATCTTTGACCTTGTAACCGTCACGGTAACGGGCAATGAGGATGCGGAAAAGGTCTGTGGTACGATGAAAAGGGGAACACGAGGAGGAAGGCGATGAGTGCGCCGTGAGACTTCGAGAGGCGGCTTGAGCACATGTGGAAGAAAGGTGTATCCACAAAGATCCTAACGTTCCCCTCCTTGTTCTTACTACACCTCCGCGCCCTTTTCAGGCCCTTTTTGCCACCTTCACCCGCCTCCCCTCCCTCCCCTACCCAGCCTCACCCACCGTTCCAAGTTCTCAAGGCAACCTCCGCCGCTTTTCCCGCCTGCTCCGCCAGCACCTCCCGCGCTCCCTCCATGTCCCCAGTGGCCAACATAGCCATGGCTTGCGAGTCGCTCGTCTCCGCCTCGTGGAACAACGGGGCTTCCAAGCTCTGTTGCGCAGCCTCCACGTCTTGACGGATGTAGCGGTAAAACCGAGTAGCCCAATTGCCCACCGAGGCGGCCGCCCAGTAATTGCACGTGTCCGTGTATTGAAATAGAGATCCGTGGGTGTATGAGGGGGGCAGGGAGGTCGACGCCACGTACAGGGGGGTGTACGTGCTCATGGCTGGCATGTACTGACAGATCCATACGCGCGCCGCCACCAGGTTGGGCAAATGGCTGCGGGACTGGGTGACCGTCGAGTACGAGGTCCGAAACAGCGAGATGGAGCGTTCGTAGAACCCGGCGCCAGCCTGCAAGAGCGTCACGTTTTCGCCCAGATTGGCGGCGGGATCGTACCGGTTCGGGTCCCCGTAGGGTCCTGCGGCCACCCCCTGCGTCAAATCGTAGGCAGTGCCTTCGTAGTGATCGCGTTGGTAGCGCATCAGGTCCTGGGGTGTCAGGAGCTTGTCGGGCCGGACGGAGAAGGGGTAGCTGTCCCCGTAATCGTCGACGGTGGCGGGGAGGGACGCGGCGAGGGAGGGGGCAGCCAGCGTGAAGACTCGCCACACCCGCCGGGTCGCGTAGGCGGAATGCACGCGCAAAAAGCCGTACACGTGGAGGAAATCTAAGTCGCCGTCCTGGGGGGACCAGAGCCGGTGCTCCTCCGCCACGCGCCAGAGATTGTCCGAGTGCATGAAGTCGTCCGAGTGATTTCGGGGAATGCCACGGATGATGAACTGGTTGGCCACCAGGGAGAGGTGCTCGTCCGGCACCCGTTGGGCGGCCCATATCGCGGCCGTCCCCGTGTCGTCGGGGAGGATGTGGAAGACCCAGGCCTCTCGGGGATCCCCCACCGTCAAGGCTTCGCCTGCCTCCGCGATGATGTCGTCCATCTGCCCGTCCCACTGAGCCCCATAGTATCCGTACCGGGTGGCCAAGTCCCCCATCGTCTGGATGGCACAGCGCGCGGTCCTGCACCGTTCCAGGGCAATGGAGCTCAGCTCCCCGATCTCCAATAAGGCCTGTCCTCCGTTCGGGACGCCGCGGGGCTTGGTCCAGAAACGGCCACTGCATGTGCTCTCCCCTATCGCCACCTGATGCTCGTTCTCGATGCCGTACAGGCCTTCAATCAAGGCGAACGTATGCCGGACTTGAGGAATGTGCCCGATGATTTGGCTGAAGCCCTTTTTTTCCATGCCGGGGCTTGAGGCAGGCTGGAGTCCAAATTCGCGGGCTCCCAGGTCGGACTCCGCCCCTCCTGGACCCGCCGTGGATAGGCCGAAGCGAACAAGTATATGGGCCGCTGGGCGCCCGCGGGCCAGTCCCGGGCAGGCACCTTGGCGAGGCGGAAATCGCATTCGGCACAGTCGGCGGTATGCGTGGTCATCGTCGACCCGTCCGCGCTGGCCTTGGGCCCTACTATGATGGTGGTGCATCGGTCGGTCCCGGGGCTGGGGGAGATGCGGTCAGGGTAGAACGGGGACGCAGGGAGGGAGGAAGAGTAGGGCACATGGGCGTGGGAGACTAAGGCATTGTTGGGAGGGTGCCCTGATGCTTGGTCTGCCTGGAGAGCAGAGTGGAGGGCGCCTGATCTCTCGAGGGGTGGCGGAGGGGCTGAGACTGTGCAGTGGGAGATGGCGAGGAGGATAAAAACACGAAGACAGAGGCGAGTCCCAGACATATTGCGGAGTGTGGTGGATGGTGCGGGAAGAGCTTGAAGGGAAGGAGAGGACGAGGAGGAGGGAGGCCCCGAAGAGGACAAAAAGTGGTGACCGTGACGGAAGGAATCACAAATTCCTATGCCAGTATCCACTTTCCCTTTGGATTTTGGATAGTCAAGCTCGGACTTAACTTCGTTGTGGTAAATTCAAAGAAGGAGCCCCAGACAAGCCGACAAAAAATGACGGATGAATTAAAAAGACCTAGTCTTGGGACCCCAGGCGAACAACCTGTACAATGAGTGCTGAGAGAAGCAAGCGAGACACAAGTCCAGTCAGAATGATTGAACGTGACTGTGGTACCGGGGAAGAGGTGGAGAAGCCAACGTTCACGCACAAATGTGCCAACAACTTTCAAGACTTCTGGTTTTCCCGTAATAAAAAAGACTGTCTTACATCCAGCCAGGCACACGTGTCAGATGTTCTAATAGGTTTGTAGAAGCATGGGGGAATGCTAGCCAGGAAGCAAAACACGATGATCCTCGACATAAATTTCTCATCTGTATTTTAACTCCCATAACGATGTGCTCAGGATAAAACGCGAAGGTGCATTTTTTGGGGCCAGCGTGTTTGGCCGCAGACGATTTTCCGGGTATTCGAAGAGGGACTGACCCGTCCTAAAGACCATGATACGCTGCTGCCGCCTTGCAATCCGTATTGAGGCCCCACAGGCGGGACAGCAATCCATTTTTTGTAATTTTTGGATTTTTTGTTTTAAGTAAAAGGATAAGACGAGAGCGTGGGAAGATAGTCCTGAGAATTAATGTGGGGGAAGACGTGAATGGTTTACTCCAAGCGAACGAATCTTGAATTTACTCGCTCAAGCACTTTTCTCAATAAAACAAATTCATAGCAGCAATCATTCCCATCAACTATATCTTTGGAACTGATCTTTACCACCATTCTGCCAGATGCCCTTGTTGTTTTTCGTGCGACCTTGGGCAGCAAAGTGCGCAAAGTTAGATCATCGAGATTTACCATGAATTCAAAATCAGTTCTTTGCCTCAGTTATCAGAACACGACTGGTGAGGGCACAATTCTTTATTTCAAATTATTTGCATCGGATGGCACCACTGACAAGAGTCTGGTGTGGCTCGTCTTCTTTGCCCAGCGCTATATCTCCTCTACGATCAAAGTATCTGAGGCCTGATTAGCAAACTCATCGTTATTATTCTCTCCCTGCTCTCTGCCTTCCTGGTCTTCTCCTTCTTCTCTATCACGCCCATGGACAAGTTCTACAACTTTTGTTCCCAGTACTGAACCATCAGCCTCGCCACTCCCACCCTCCCTTGCTTCCGCCCCCCTGCCCGCCACATTCTTGTCTGCCCCCTCCTTCTCTTCTTCTGACACGTCCTGTTCCCTGTTCTGCCGAGTGGCCTCCCCTCGTCCGTCTCCTTTCCCAGACCCCCCTCCCTTTGACCCTCTTCCCCTTCCCGCCGGGCGGGCCACCGGCGCTCTCGGACATTTTCGGGCTTTGTGCACCACTTCGTGTTTGAAATCAAACACAACTGCGTCCATCTTGCTACCGCGCTCCCGACAAAAACAAGCGAAATGCTGCCAAAGGCCGTTCTCCATCGACCATTCTTCCATCCGCTCTACGACCGGGACATACCCCCCCCCTCCCCCTTCCCCTTCCCTTCCCCCCCCTTCTCCCACGCTCCCTCCCTCCCCTGCTCCTTCCACCCGTTTCCAAAATCCTTCTCGCACGGCAATCTCTACTGCCTCCAAGGACAAACCCTCCGAGCCCCCCATCTGCGCGTGTCGCGCCTTGAGCGTGGAGTAGAGCGCCGCCGTGTCCCCGGCTGGCACGGGCGGGAGGGAGAGGGAGGGCGGGGGGGAGGGAGCGGGCGGGGACGGGCTGGAAATAGAGTCCAGGTCGAGGGGGGGGGCTGCCTCGTTTCCTCTCTGTCCAATATGACCCCAGGCCTCGGGCCGTGCGCCCCGCCAACCTCCCTCGACTCCCCCCACCGTCGCCTCCTCCCGCCTTCCTCCTGCTGCTTGGCCCTCCGGGGGCCCCTGAGCCCCCTCCCTTTCCCCCGTCCTCCCCCCTTCCTCCCTGCATCCCCCCATCCTCTCCTCGTCCTCCTCTGCAGTCCCTTCAATCCCTTGATCTCCCGCCTGCCTCTCCTCGTCTTCCTCCCCCCCCTTCCTGCACCCTTCCTCCCTCCCTTCCTCCAACCCTCCCTCCGTCCCCCCTTGCGTTTCACCCCCTCCCCATCCAGGGTAGGGGCAACATCCAAGGCCGCCGCTTTCTTCCTCTCTCCCCCGTTCTCGCCCTTCTTCTCCTGGCGAGCCTTCCTCCTCGGCAAGGAACCTCCCTCCCTCCCTCCCGCCCAGCCCTCCTGATCGCCTTCCTCCCTCTCCCAACCCGCACTGCCCTTGCCTGGCCTTTGTCCCTCACCGGCGCCCCCCTCTCCTTCAAGCTTCTGCTCGGCGCCACTCATTTCCCTCTCGGCGGCTCCCTCCTTTCCCTCCATACCTACCCCACCCTCCCTCCCTGGTTCCCCCTTCCTCCTCCAAGCCCGAGCTTCCCTTTCCCCCTTTCCCTCCCCCTCTCCCTTGGCCAAGGTCGACCGCGGCCCCTGCCTTATCTTCAACAAGGCCCGGGCGGCGTGCATCCGCGCCAACTGCAACACCTCCTCCATGGCCGGCGGGGCCCGACCCAACCTCCACAAAAACCAATTGATCATCCCATTGCTCCGGTTCCAGCGTTTGAGCACGTTTGTCGAGAGGTTCAGGGTACCCTTATTCCTGCCACTGCTGCTCGTGCTGCTCAAGCCGGAAGGCCCCTGCCGCCTGCGTTTCCGTGGAAGCTGGTCTCCGAGGCCTGTGGCGATCAGACCTTCCTCCCTCTCCTTCTCACCGTCCCCTATAGCATCCTTCGCGACACTTGCCCCGCCTGTCGCGCCCTGACGCCCATTTTTTTCCTCCTGAAAGAGCAAAAGAGAGTAAGGAGAGGGCTTGGCCACAAATTCTTTGAGCTTCGCGGCGTCATAAAGCGTGTTTGCGGCGTTGGCCCTGTTCACCTCTTCGTAGAAGGAGTCCAGTCTTCCCACCGCCTTTACCCGCTTAGCTTCATTTTCTGGCAACTCAGATATTTTCTGGTCCAACCAGAGGTAAAGATGCCGGTGAGCGACGCGTGGGAAGGCACCAGCCGACTCAAAATGTGACCAAGAACCTCCTTGAGCCGAGGTTGGAGGAGGAAGACGAGGATCAGGAAGGGGTGGAGGAGCCGTACGTACGGATGCATTTGAGGTCGGGGCCCGGTCCGCAGACTGTTGGCCATCCATACAAAGGAGCTGCGTCACGCTAATGGTTGGTTGGTGCGCTTCTTGTCCGTTTGAGGCTGGAGATGACGGGGGGGGCAGGAGGGGGGGAGCTTCACAAGCTAGGGGGAGAAGCAGTGGGGCCACTTCTTGATGGATAACCATTTCAGTGTCATCACTGCCGTCCATGTCTGAAGAGACTTGATGCAGGGCTGCTGTGTCATAATTGTTATGGAGGGTTTCATGCATGAATATGAGAGATCTGTCTTCTTGATGCCGGACTTGGCCACCTCGAGAAAGTGGAACATCCGGGTAGTTTTGTGGACTGGAAAGAAATGATGAGCAGCTCGTTCTTCAGCACCCAGGTTGACAGAATTGCTTTTCAATTGCGTAATGCATGTGCGATGTTATGGTCGACTTTCTTATTCATCATGATAATATTTCGACGATAAGCCGAATTATTTCGTTATGCATTCTCTCTTCCTCCTCCAATCGTTCACGGGTATCCCGCAGCTCGGCCTCCAAGGATGCTGCATGCACCGACAACGTGAATAACTTTTGTGATTCCCTTGCATTTGTCTCGTTTTGCACTTGTTTGTGATCGTTTGTCTGTGCTGTTGTCGGCTTATTCACGGAGATGGCACTGGCACAAGGCCTAGGCCTCCTTGTCGGAATGACGGCGGTGGCCGTTGCTCTTTCCGCTGTCACGGCCTTACAGTGCCTTGATTCATTGCCATGTAGTTCTTTCGATGAAAATGGAACTGTATGTGTCTTCCGAGCCTGAATTTGAGATCTTGTGACCTGGCTTTCGGCGATAGAAGCGGCGATTGTGTTGGCAGATTTGGTTTCGTGTTGGATTTTACACACAGCTGTAGCAGTGCAGTGGCTCCCCGCGTGGCCTTTGCGCTTGAGCGCCGCTGACACAGTGGGGCGTAATACACCAGGAGGCGGACTGCTGGAACCTGTCCGTCTCTGATGGCTCGATGCCGGCGTGACACTCATCTGGTCTCGCCCGTTGCCCTGCTTGGAAGCAGGACGAGACGCAGGTCGCGACACAATTTGGGAGGCGACGTCGATTTTCTTCCTATGAGGGATCGATGTACTGTGGATATCGCTTTTGTTTATGATACTTTGATCGCACCTGGACGTGCTTAACCCTGGCCTCGCTTTTGACGGGAAAGATTTGCCGGTCGCTCGAGCCGTAATGGGCAGGTCGTCCTCCTCTTCTCCTCCCACTGTTAGTTTTTCCTTCACAATAGGCAGTTTCCCAACATAATCGACATGGTTGTCGTGGAAGCCTGCACCCTTTTTCCCGGTACCGGAGGTAAAGTTTGCCGACTGTGGCGCGGAGGCCAGGCTGGTGTTTTCGGCAGAAAGTGACGGACGGTGCATAGTGGGTGGACACTGGCTCTTGATTGCACAGATTTGACTTTGTTCGATGAAATGGAGCTCGGAATGTTCAGCGTCTAATTGGTCTTGATAGCGGGGTTTCTCAGCGACGCTGAACGAAACGTGGCGAGCGTCTTGGGTCTTACTTGGTTGGGCCTTGGCGCAGTCGTCATAGGCATTTTTCCCCGGTGCCTTCCCTTGGTCGGCCTCTTTCCCGCGCCCAGCTCTACCGGACTTGGACTTGCTCTGATTGGCCAGCAACTGAGCCTCCAGGCGCATGATCGAGTGGGCCATTTCCTCGGTCAAATACCGACGGGACCCTTCCAGTTTCAGGCTCGTCAAAGTCTGGGAGGTTGTCGCCGTGTTGACAAGTTCGAAGACGGCCGCTTGAAGGAGGTATTGCTCCTGCGCGCTCCCCTTGTGAGCCACGCCCAAGGACGTAGGGTGCAAAGGTGGCAAAGTGATGGCCAGCTCCATCAAGGCTGTGGGCTCTCCCAGCATGAGGCTCAGAGATTGGAGCCCCTCAGCTGTCACATGATTTCCCCGCAGATCAAGGCTTTCCAAGGCGACGTGCCCCCCTTCAGCACCAACCACCTCGGAGATAGCGTGAAAACCGTCGTCCCTAAGTTTGTTGTGGGCCAGACCAAGTTGTTTCAGTTTCGACCCGGGCGATGCAGGGGGGAAAAGGCCGTGGATGTGCCCCATTACTCCTTCGTCCGTGATCAGATTTCCGTCCAATACCAGCTGCTTTAACGGACACCCCGCATTCAAATCTGCGTAAACCCGCACGCCTCGTACTAGCTCAGCGAGCCCATCGTCGCCCAAGCCGTTGTAGCTGAGATCAAGGCTGGTGAGATGGAAGGTCCAGAGCAGCATGTCATTCCGCTTGAGGCTCCCGCCGTGTTCCACAAGGTAGTCCTTGGCTGGGAAAGCGTGCTCCGTCGATGCCTCTGTTTGTGCTCGGATTACGCTGCCTACTCCTGGGCATGCGGCGCTCGCAAAAGGAGAAGACGAGGAAGTGGACTCTGCTGATAGATCTGCGGCGAACATTCCCCCAAGACCTGCTGCACCAGCGTCCCCCAAATTATTCCGGCCTAAATTTAAGAGACCTGGGCCATTTTTCGCGCGAAGAAGCTTGCTCAACACGAGGGCAACTTCCGGTCCCAAGGCATTGTCACTTAGGTCCAAAGAACCCCCGGCAAAGTGTGGAAGATGGGATAGGCAGTCGACCAAGGCGGTAACGTGATCGATAGTGAGGTTGCAGTGACGTAGGACCAGATGTCGTAGCGCGGACGACTTCAAATTTTGTTTTATTTCCTTGGTGAACACGCACAAGGCGTCTTTCTGCTCTGTCGACTCTGATAAAGCGACTGATGGTATCGCGCAGGTGCTCGAAAAGTCAGCGTCTGTAAAGGACAAGGTGTGCAGAACCTCGTTCTCCGCTAAGATCTGTCCGAGCTGTCGCATCCCCTCAGTTCCCGGACGGGACGCGGGTAAATGCAAGCCCTGAATACGAGTGCTGCGGCTTAATGTCAAAGCAACGGCACATACTTCTACTTCGGTAGTTCCAGGCGGCAACGTCACTATTCCTATCCTTTTTTGTGATCCTTCCACGGAAGGAGCTGACTGCAGTTCAAGCGCCCGAACCATAGCATTCAAAGGTCTGATATTTAATGCTTGACATGCCAATACGTAAGTATGCAACTCTCGATTGTTCTCATTCTTGTCATGATCCATTTGTGATGACATCTGGCTTTGTTTTGCCTGATGGATAACAAAGAAAAAAAGGCAGTGATTAGATACTTAGATCGGAAAACGAGGAAAATACGAGAGAATGAGAAAGCGAATACCAGAAAGACAACGAGGCCTAGAACCAAAATAAAATTTATTCTAATCTCTACGTCTTCCTAATCTATGCAGCCAGTCGATAGGATAGTTGGAACTTTTTGCCTGTACGCGGAAGAGCAACTAGTACCCTGAACGGGCCAGTAAAATCTGGCCAGCTCGATACCTTCTCTGCCTCGCAACGGCAAACCCTCCCGACGAGCATTAAGCCAAATTATGCTTCTATCCGCTTTATATTCATAGACACATTGCGACCATGCAGCACGGCCCCGTGCTCGTCACCAGCGCCGTTTGCCCGTGGTGGAGTGCATCTTGAATGGAATATGGGCCGGTAAAGTCTCGCCAGGGGGAGGGCTCGAAAACGGCGAACAGGAACAGGGGCGACCCTCCTTGGGAATGAGGAGGGGGAAGGCCAGGTCAGCTTAAGAAAGGGCGGGATCTGGCGTCGCGTTGGTGTGAGGAATCGTTAAGGATGCTCGTTGCATCACTCATGACGCGTGCGGAACGCCATTATGTGTGGTTGTCAAAATAGGCAGCCTCTCGCCTACCTGACTGAGCCTAGGCTGTCCTCGCTCGTAACTCGCAACATCGTGCAGAAAAAAGACAACTCAATTTCCTACCAAATTTACGTCTACACATTCTTACCTTCATATCTTCACAGGTTAATATCGCCGTGCCACCCCTAGACTTCAAGCAATGAGTCTGCAACCGCATCTCGCTTTGCTTGGAATGGCGGGCTCATTGGTCGTGGCCGACCGCCTGCGTTCGGGACCAGGCAGGAAAAGCCGCGCGAAGGACTCTCATAGGCATTTACCACCTACATCACGCTCCGCAAATTGCGAAGCAAGTGGCGGCAAGCGAGAGCTGTCCCCTGTTGAGCAGCTGGAGGACATGCGGACAACACCTATCAAATGCCGGGACGGAACCCTGGTCTATCCGTACTCGCTACCCACGCGGGATGCGCAATTGAACCGCCTGAAAAAAGAAAAATTTGATGTCCTGGTCATCGGAGGTGGCTGCGTAGGGTCTGGTGTCGCGTTGGACGCCCAAATACGGGGCCTGAAGACCGCCATGGTCGAGGCCAACGATTTCTCCGCCGGTACGTCGGGGCGGTCCACCAAATTGATTCACGGGGGCATACGGTACCTGGAGACAGCCTTTTGGAAACTGGACTATGGCTCTTTTGCTCTGGTTCAAGAAGCTCTGGAGGAGCGCGCCCACATGCTGAACGCAGCTCCGTACATGAACTCGCCGTTACCGATCATGATTCCGATTTACAAGTGGTGGGAGGTGCCGTATTTCTGGGCAGGCGCCAAGGCCTACGACCTGGTGGCGAGCAGACAGAAATCCGTGCCTTCCTCTCACTACATGGACGTGGACGAGGCTTTGTTCCAATTTCCCATGCTGCGCGGGAAGGGGTTGAAAGGCGCTATCATTTACTACGATGGGCAGATGAATGATACGCGGATGGGCCTTACCATCGCCTTGACAGCGGCGCAAGAAGGCGCCGCGATTGCGAATCGAGTGGAAGTGGTGTCCCTCCTCAAAGACCCGGGGACCGGGCAGGTGAATGGGGCGCGGGTTCAGGACCGACTCACAGGGGTGGAATGGGACATCGCCGCCAAAGTGGTGGTCAACGCCACGGGCGTCTTCGCCGACAAAATCCGGAAATTCGACGACCCCAAGGCGGTGGAATTGATCGAACCAGCCGCCGGGGTGCACGTCATGTTCCCTGCCCATTTTTCCCCGGCAAAAATGGGCCTGATTGTCCCGAAAACCACCGACGGGCGGGTCCTTTTCTTCCTGCCCTGGGAGGGGTGCACGTTGGCGGGAACCACGGACTCGCACTCGGACATCACCATGCACCCCCAGCCCACGGCCCAGGAGGTGAACTTTATCATGCAGGAGACGAATCGGTACCTGACCACGAACGTGGCAGCCAAGGACCTGATCGCCGCCTGGTCGGGCTTGCGTCCGCTGGTGAAAGACCCGGAGAAGATCAAGGAAGGCACAGCCGCCCTCTCCCGGAACCACGTGATCGAGGTCTCCGAGACAGGGAAGTTGATCACCATCACGGGCGGCAAATGGACCACCTATCGACGCATGGCGGAAGACACCGTCGACCGGATTTTGCAGGAGCACGCAGGGCTGCTGGCCAACGGAGACGTGAGCCCCCAGGCGAGTACGTGGAACCGGAAGCTGCTCGGAGCCGACCGCGCCGGCATCGTCTGTGCGCAGAAATTCAACCAGATCGGGATCACCCTCCGGAACGACTACGAACTCCCCGAGGACGTGTCGGCCCATTTGGTCAAGAGCTACGGGACGCGGGCTTTGCAGGTGGCCGAATGGGTCCGCGCTGGCTACCTAGACACGAAACCAGGCAAGGCGAAACGCCTGCACTCGCGCTACCCCTTTTTGGAGGCGGAGGTAATATTTGCCGTGGACCAGGAATACGCCCTCAAGCCCATGGATATCTTGGCGCGTCGGACCCGTCTGGCCTTTCTCGACACAGAGGCGGCCCGGGCAGCCGTGCCCCGGGTGGTGAAGCTGATGGGCGACTTGTTGGGATGGTCCTGGCGTCAGCGGACCATGGAGAAGGCGGAAGCATTGGCGTTTTTGGAGACCATGAATGTAGAAAAGACGGCCCTGTTGAAGAAGTAGGGGTGGGATGGTTGGATGAAGGAGGAAAACTTGGGGAGGTGAGAGGTGAGGGAGGAAGGGCGGCAAGGAAGAGTATATACTTACAGTGGAAAGCGTGCAGGTGTACAGATTGAAGGAAACAATGGAGATATCTTTGGCAGTTGAAAACCGTGTTCGAATCATGCTCTTCTACTCTCCAACTGAGACGAAATTTATAGCGCCATGTCGCTTCTGACTACCAGGCTTAGGAAGGCCTCATCACAAGCTGGATCGGTTCGAATTAAGCAGGCACTGAAGCCAAGCTTGCAAGACAGCCACCTTTTAATTCTCTCAAAACACTTTCTCAATTCAGCCCGGTAAATATGCCGATTCACAGCGGCCAAGATAGAGGGGAGGTTAGCAAGAATGTTGCGATCCCTCCCCAGTCGTTGCCTCGCACACAACCTAGGACTTCACCTTTCCATGGAAAATTGAGAAGTGAATATTGGTTTTCTTACGGCATATCAGATGAAATCATGACCCCTAAACATGAAGAGCTGCAGGCAAAACACCTGCTCTGGACGAGCACGATGAAATCTCGAGAACCCGCCGTACTTCAGTTGATCCCGCATGATGACGGCCGCCATTGAAATAAGCCACCTCACTTTATTCTAGCACCGATTTCCACCGTTGTGAGGGCCGAACGAGGACAATTTCGTGCGAAACAAGCACGAACGCGCACACGATTAGTAGGACAGACGAGCAGATCGATGGCATGCGGCACGGTCTCGCGTTCTCGGCGACCAGGACAACGGAGCAGAGGGAGGCCTGCCGAGTTCCGAGGGGCATTTTAGTCCCAAAATTGTGTTGACACGTGAACAAGTGGCTTGAAAAGAGGAAGGAAATGCCTGGGTTTCCCTTCGAGAGCGGGAACTCGCTTGTGCGTCATCCTAGCTACCCATGGTCCCTTTGTGGGGGAGGCTGTTTCGTCCTACCGAATGTGTGGCGCTCCATGCATCTTCTGCCTCCCAAACCACCAACATGAGCACGCGAAGGAAGGAGAAAAAAGTGGCCGCAACGTTCTCTTCTCATATTTATTGTCTCATCACAAACATAGGTACATAATACAACAATCATGATCGTCTACAAGGATGTCATTAGCGGTGACGAAGTGGTGAGTTATCTCTCGGACCCGTGTGACATTCCTTGGTCACCTTCACGAAATGCATCCTTGTGTATCGCGCCGGCACGAAAGATGGACATTGCTTGACAGGAACGTGTGTGCCGCGGATTCCAGGAAGCAAGGACCGCCACCTCCCGTTTCTCGCACCGTTGAGCTTGCTTCCTGCATGATCCTTGACCTCAATACCCCCCCACGCAGTCTTTTTCTATTCAAAACGCACTTTCTGATGGTTGTCCTTTTTTCCCACGGTTCAGGTCTCGGACGCGCTAAAAATTGAGCCCGTGAAGGAGAACGGGGAGGACGTCCCGGGTCTATTTGAAGTGGATTCGGCCATGGTTGCCGTTGGCGGTGGAGACATCGACATCGGGTGTGGTAATGCTTTTGGGGGGGCAGGGGAAGACGAGGGAGCAGACGACAATGTCCAAAAAGAGAACAACGTGTCGGGTTCCAGCGGCTTCAATTACACGGCGATGCCCTTCTCGAGTAAGGGTGAATTCAAAAGCTGGGTCAAAGACTACGTCCGCAACGTCCGTCAGGCTCTGAAAGCGAACGGCGTAGCCGTGGAAGAGATCAAAAAATTCATGGAAGAGGCCCCGGGGTTCGTCAAGTGGCTGGTGGACAAGTACGACGACCTCGAGTTCTTTATGTCCAAGAGCATGAACCCGGATGCGGGCTTGATCTTCTCTTACTACAAGGACGGGGCGCACTGCCCCACTTTTGTGTACATCAAGAGTGGCTACAAGGTTGTCAAGTTCTAAAGATCAGCAGGGAGGGGATTTGGCGGCAGGGATAGTGGTGGGTGCGGTTGGGACGGGTGCAGCGAGAAGAGAGGAGGGGGTCGTGGGGCAGGCTGGAAGCGATGAGAGACGGAAGAGTGAAAACTGAGGGACGGAGGCAAAAGCACCGCACGGAAAGACTAGAGGGCGAGAACCTTATAGACGTTCAATCGTGGCATGATTTGTTGATTTCGATTTTTTTAAAACTGTTTCCTCCTTCGGCCCCTGCTTTCACGGGCGTGGGGTAAGGGAGGCGGCGAAACGTATCGCAAACCCTCTCCTGGGCCCGACCACGTAACTTCCCCTTGAGGGCACAAGCACCGGCCCATCATCCGGCTGTCACGCGGCAGCAACCCCTCCCTCTCTTGCGGGAATTCAACTCCCAGCGGCAGCTTCCTTTGTCGGCGGTGCGGGCCTCTGTGCTCTCGGAGGACGACTCCCGACACGCGCCACCCTCCCTCTCCACCGTTGTGACACGAGGAAGCCTCCCAGCCCCTACCTCCCCTCTCTCCCCCACGAACAAGGCTCTACGAACCCCCCTAGCCGCCCCTGTCTGGCAGGACACGCCACCAAGCTCCCCCCTACACACAACCCTGACCCTCTCGCCCACGTCTTTCCTACTTGCATCCTCCCTCCCATTCCCATCCCCTGTATGATACACCCAAGATCCATCAGACCATCGGTTGACAGGCGTGGGCCGTCGCCTCCGGACTATTCCCCCGAATCCGGACCGCGCAAGGCATGCGTCCTCTACACAGCACGGTCTCTCAATATTTTCACCACGAGAACACTCCCAAGTCTCTGATCGGATCCAACCCCCCTCCCCACCAGTCATCTTACCTCCCTCAAACCCTCCTTCCCGCCCTCCTTTCCCTTTGTCACCCCGCGCTTCCCCCCCTTTCCCTCGTTTTATCACCACGAGGAAGAGTCCATGCCTAGGGCGGAAATCAACTCTCCCTGCGCCGTCGGGGACAAGACCGAGTCCAGATCCCCGAATCGGGCAAACGCTTCCTCTGGAGCTAGGCCCGCGTCCCCTCCCTCCTTACCCCGGTCCATGGGGGAGAGAGGCATGAGCATGGGGGGGGGCACTTTCAAGATACCAGGAGGCTCCGAGAGCGAGTGGCGTCCGTCCCGCGGGCCCCGATGGCCCATCGGCAGGGCCATGCTGCTCCTGCGCAGGTCTTGACCCGTGGCCCCCTCCATCTCCGCGCCCCTCGTATCCAGGGCACGTTTTTCCTTGTCAGGATCCATGGGAGGGTCGCGTGGCTCCCCCAGGCCTCCCTCCCTCCCCGGCTTCGTCCCCACGTCCTCCCCCTCTCTGCTTAGGCCCGCATGGCGCGCCGTGCTCCCCTCCTGGCCACCACCGGCACCCGCAGCCGTCCCGCCCGTTTTCTCCGCCCGCCGGTTCCGCTGCCGGGTCTGTCCTGCCCCTACCCCGTTCCCGCCTCCCTCCCCAGGGGGACCCTCCTCCCCCTGCGATCCCGCCCCGCGCCCAGGGACCGGAGGGGGATAAGTGAAGAGGGAGGACGAGGGCGGGAAGGAGGACGGGCCGGACGCCTTTGACAACGAGGTCGCACTTGTCCCCCCTGCGCCTCCTGCCTCTGTCCTTTCCCCCTTGGCGAGCCCGTGTCCATCCTCCTCCACCTCCAATCCGCCTTCCCTCCCTGCCTCCTTCCCCCTCCCTCCCTCCCCCCGCGACTTCGATCCCGTCGCAGCCACCGCGGCCAAGGCCCTCTCCTTCTTCCTCAAATACCTCTGGTACTTGCTCAACACCTCTTCCTCCCGCATCCCTAGACCGCGTCGGGCCGCTGCGTCGGCCCATACCGCTTTTTCCATTTTTGGCGCGAAGCTCGACGATACGAATGTTGTTCCGGTGATGGAGGCGGCGGGCCCGGCGCTCGTCTTGGCGCAAAAAGAGGCCTACCTCTGCTTCCAGGACCGCCACGTTCCCTCCTTCCCGTCCTCCTTCCCGCCCTCCGGACAGGGCCATCATCCGGAGATAATGCCGCAGAGCCCGGTCTCGGTCGGTGAGGTCCCACAAACCCAGGAAGGCCAGCTCCTGGCTCAGGCGCTCGTCCACGTGGCTCCGGACCAAGTGCTCGACAGAGATTACCCCGCGCGGGGTTCGCGGGGAAGGGAGGACGAAGACCCGGTTGGGGGAGGGGAGGGGAGCGAGGGAGGCTTCTGGAAGGGCCAAGGCTGGCTTGTCGACAGGGGAAGGCGGGGAGGGCAGAGGGGGGACGGGAGGGAGGGGGAGGACGGCCAGGAGCTAACGGAGGGCTATGGGGAGGAGGTGGGGAGGGGGGAATGGTCCTGGGGCTGGCGTCGAGGGAGGGGAGGAGGGTGGGGGGGTCGGTGGAGGGGGGGGGAGGGCCGCTTGGGGCTGGCTTCGTCTCCGCCCCGGGGACGAAGGGACTTCCTCGGCCGGCGGTTTCCCTTCAACTTCCTTTTCTCCCTCCTTCCCTCCTCCTCCCTCCTTCTCTCCCATCTCCCTTGGTCGAGATGCCGCCCGCGATGCTGCCTCTTCCTCCCTCGCCCCCTCCCCCCGTCTCCGTCACCTCCTCCTTCACCCTCCCCTCCACCTCCTCCCCTTCCTCCGCCCCGGGCCCCGCCCCCGTCCGTCCCACGTC
>NW_005803659.1:0-1243 GCF_000240725.1 Microchloropsis gaditana
GACTTCACCACTGTCCTGCCCGCCCACTTCAACGCCCCGGCCCCCGGCTCCCCCACCGCCCTCCAGGACGCCTTCGCCTTTGCTTACAGACTCACGGGGCGGAGGCCGTCTCCGGCACGACGAATGGCGGGGGGAACGGAGGGAAGAGGCTCGAACCCGTTCCTGGCGCTTTGGGACAGAGTGATGGAGGGGGCCCGTGAAGCGAAGAGGACGGAAGAATACCCGGAGGATGACACGGCTGTGCTACGGTTCGTGAACGGCTTCATTTTGAAAGCAGGCATCGCGAATAAGTAGAGCCGCGTCATCGACGGGCGAGGGAGGAATTCAGATCGTACAGGTGTCTTGAAATAAGATAAGAAAAGAGAGAATCGCCGAGCGAGATACATTGTTTCTCTGTCACCAAAACTTAGTGTGTTCTTTTTCCAAATGGAGGCGACTGTACACCCTCTCAATTTCTCTTCTTCATTTGACACTTTTCGATCTTCTCGTCCTAAACCTCCCTCAGATCGTAAGTATCTGAGAGGGAGGGAGGCACTAACCGCTTCGACACACGGGTGTGCCATGCACTCCGTGGTCGTCGCAAGGCCTCTCAGCACCTTCGTGGCCCTCAAAATCCCTACGACCGGGTCCATCATGTGCATCCCTTGGGGCCCCTGTGCGCCACCCTACCTCCACAGCCCCGCTCCCCCCGCCTGCCCTACAAACTCTGTGTCCCCAGTGCCACATCCGCGCCGGCCACGCCCTCCTAGCGGCATTCCACGTACTTGCAACAGCTCGGCCTCGTCCCTCAGAACCCCCCCGCCCTCCATCTCCATCCCTCACTCTTGTACCCTCCCTCCGCGCCCTCACCCCTATACCTCCGCCCTTTGCCTGTCGGGCATGCCGACCCCAGTGCCCGGCCCCGGAGTTCCCTTCTCGGGCTCCGCTTGCTCCGGCTGCTGGGGCGTGGCAAGCGCCGTTTGCTGCCCTTGCTCTTGCGTGGCCTGCCCCTCCGAAGACGAAGCCTGCCGGTCCGCCTCCGGGTGGGCTGGCGGCGACCCGAGGGAGGGGGGAACCGCCGTTTTTCCTTCTTGCTCCGCTAGCCGCACTGCTCCCTCTTCTGAGTGCGCGCTCTCTGCTGGTGCTTGCTGCGGCGCTGGTTCCGGGGCGGGTGGCGGCGCGTCCTCCGACCTCGGCAGAGTTGGCGGCAGCTGAGAAGTCAAAGCGGACCCCCCCGCCCCCGACCCTGCCGTCGGCCCCGCCG
>NW_005803659.1:1321-4057 GCF_000240725.1 Microchloropsis gaditana
GTGAGCGGAGTATGCGTGCCACATCAAGAACCGCTCGCGAGCAGCTTTCGGCGCTCCAGGATGGCGATTGAGGGACAGGGGACCTCGGGCTCTCCCCTCTCGGATGCTGCCTTGCGCGCTTTGTGCCAGCGTTGGTAACATCCGTTGCACAAAGACCTGCACAGAATCGGGCGCAGCTCGCAGACGACACACAAGTCCGGCTGGCGTTTGGGCGGCGGCTTCTTCAAGGCCCGGCCGGTCCTTGTCATGTCAATGGGAGGGCCCGGGCCCCGACGCTTCGACATGGAGCGCCGACCTCCGTACACGCTGCCGTCTTCCTCCATGGTCGAGCCATCGCCATCCATCCCGCCGCCTGTGCCGTACGAGTCGGCGGCCTCACTCGAGTCGTCGATGGCAGGAGGAGGGGCACTCTCCTGATACCCCTTTCCGGGCACCACCAGGTCCGCGCCCCCGTGTCGTACTGTCGCCCGGCGCCAGCGTTGATAACAGCTGCGACAGAGGTTCCTGCAGTATATTTCTCCGTGCGTGCATCCCGTGGCTGGCGTGATCGTTGGCAGCCCGTCTTCGCCACATTTGCTTGTCTTTTGTTTCTTCGTCGCCGACCCACTACCCCCACCGCTGCTACCCCCCGTACTTAAGCGCGTGCTGTATCCGCCACTGTGACCCCCTCCTGCAAGTTGACGTCCACTTTTATTGGCGCCAATCACCTCAGCACTTTGATATTGATCACATGCTGTGCTTCCCGCCAGGGCGCGTTCCAAGACAGCAAAACCCGTTGGCATGCTTTTCTGCGCCTCCGCAAGGCAATGCATTGCACGGAGCTGGGATTGGAACAGCTCGTTATGCATGTGCATTAGTTGAGATTCCACATTGAGAGCAGCATAGGCTTGGTGGTACCCATGGTGGTAGGGTGCTGGAGCTGTGGCGTGATGGAAGGGGTCTGGTGCAACCTGAACCCCGTTGGGTACCGCCATTTTCAGAGATTCCTGTGCCGGTACAAAGTAAATAGTAGGTAAATTAATCTATCAAACTCATTTCAAAAAGCCATGGTTGAGACTCCCCCAAGATGGAGTCACATTGAACGCTTTCGGCTTGTATCCTCGACTCTTGTAGAGTGCATGAGCCTCGTGATGACAAGCTGATGACGCGGGTCTATGATGAAAGAGAGACCCAAGACATTAACCGGGGGTGACCGTTTAGGGGCCCATGTCGATGCACCAAGTATGTGGCTTCCATGAGAATCGCGTAGGCTCATATTTGTGAGTGAGGTTACGAAAAGGTACCATCTCATAAAGGGTTTGCAGCAAGCGGTTTCAAATCGTCCTGCTGTCCGTTTGGGCCTGTAGTGGGTCGGTATTGAGAAAGCGGTAAACCTCCCCTATGTAGTACGCATTACCCCGCTTTTTGCCAAAAAGCCCAAGCGTGAAAATCATAGAGCTCATACTAACGTACATTCTTGATTTATTTGAACAAATCTAGGGGTTGGTTCCTATGGAAACTCCGATTCAGCATGCGAGGCAATCATGTACCATCGCAAACCTTGTATCCAGCATTTTGGCACTTTTCTCATCAACTCTACTCTACCAAGGTTTCCGAATAGAGGGGAATCGATTGGTTTCCCTTCAAAGACCTGTCATTATGACTTATCGACCGGCCAAGGTTGTATCTATGAGTGTTTTTCCAGCCATGTCCTTAGGCTGGATTGCTTTGGCAATATATTTTGCCCAACCACAATTGAAAGGATTCCAGGGCAGAGAGATAGACCATGCTACATTCTCAGTCATGCAGCGTCAATGTGGTATAATTGTCCACAGAGTCAATATTGCACGCATGCTTTGTAGCGTATTTTCTGTTTTATTTTTGTGGCGACTGTCCATTTTTTTCCACGAGCTAGGAAAGTCGACCATAGCGGCGGATGGCTCCCGGGAGGAAGTAGAGAAGTGGTTTACATACACAAAATTAATGACAGGCATGGGATTATCAGCGGCGCTATTGAACACCTATCTATATCATCGACTGGTGCTATCCCATAGACGTCTTAAGCAAGCGCTCCGCTTGCGCTTCCGTCGATCAATGTGATCCCCGCGATATCGATTTCATGAAAAAACTAAAAAATGAAGAGCTAGAAGAAATTAGTCATAGGTGATTTTTTCTGATTCTATACGCACACTCCATGATGATGGTTCTAGGGAGATTTCTCAAATCAATCGAGTGTTCTTCTGAAAATAAAATGATCGATCGGGCGTTCGGGCGACGGGCAAGGCATGCCCAAACAAGCGAATATCGCTGGCAAAATTTTGTCGCATTTGTCATTCTTGATTACCACATGAAAGAATTACAAGTTTACCTAGTTTAATGAAATCGTCGTGTCATTCATTGACGATTTTCCCGACACATTTCAGGAGGCTTTTGACCTCGGGCGCCCTTTTTCTTTCTCGACGCGCCATGTCCTCTGACCCTGTACCAGCGATTTCTCCGCTGCCCTCGCACCTTTCTTCCTGTGCCTCGAGCCCCCACATGCATACATCAGGGCCTCTGTGCTCTCCCCTCCCCCTCCCAGCCGTTCAGGAGAATCGCCATCGCATCGTATGTCTCCCACGCTCGGCCAAAACCGGGCCTGTCCAATCAGTCTTCAGCTTCCCATGACGTCCTCACTACCGCTCCTCCGCTTTTGACTCCCTGCCCCCGACCTTTTTCTCGTACCCCACGCGTCTCCTCATGTGCGGTGCATTCCGC
>NW_005803659.1:4723-8652 GCF_000240725.1 Microchloropsis gaditana
ATTGTTTCTCTGTCACCAAAACTTAGTGAGTCTGCCTGAGTGTCTGAGGGGGGTCCGATGGTGGAGCCCGAGAGAGATGAACGTAAATTGGAAAGAAATAACGATCTGAAGACCGACGTGGAGGCGCGCGGCCTGCGCCCACCCTCCAAAGACAGGTGCCTCCGGCGAGGTCAGCTTCGGGGCTTTTTCATTTCGACAGCAAGTTTGTACATGTCCGACTTTGCGAGCCCGGCCTCCTTCCCCAGGGTCTTGCTGGCCGCCTTGGCCGCCTCGGACGCGGACATGCCGTCCTCCTCCAGGCAGGCCCTAAGCATCGCCTGCACGGCGATGCTCACTTCTTCCTGGGAGCGCGCCACCCGAGGCCGAGGCCCCAGCACCAAGGTGAACTCCCCCCGGAGAGGTGCGAAAGCGCCCGCCTCCACGGATACCCCTTGCTCTTCCTTGCCTCCGAAATGGGCCAAGGCCTCCGTCAGGGTGCCACGGTAGAGGTCTTCGTGGAGCTTGGTCAGCTCGCGGGCGACTAGGACCAGGCGCCCACCCCCCGTCTCGTCCGCCTCCCTCAATTCCGTCAATGTCCGGAGGATGCGGTTCGGTGATTCGTACAGGATGCAAGGCCGTTCCTCCCTTGCCGCTTTGGCCACTTCTGCTTGACGAACTTTCCCGCTTCTCGAGGGGAGAAAGCCGATGAATGTGAACTCAGTGGAGGGGAAGCCCGCAACACTTATCGCCGCCACAGCCGCACAAGCCCCCGGGACGGGGACAAGAGGAACGCCTGCAGTCCAACAGGCAGCCGCTAGCTCACTTCCTGGGTCGGAGACCCCTGGAGTCCCCGCGTCAGAAACCACGGCGATGGAAAGCCTCTCCTCTTGAGCCCGCCTGATCAGGTCGGGCACGCGGCTTTGTATGTTATGTTGATGGTGGCTTACTTGAGGCTTCTTTCCCAAACCAAGCGCTTTGAGCAAGAGCCCTGTGGTCCGTGTGTCTTCAGAAGCAATCAAATCAACACCTCGCAGCACGTCGAGTGCCCGCAAGGTTATGTCTCCTAGGTTGCCCAGCGGAGTGGATACAAAATATATGGTTCCTGGCATGATTTTATTTGGAACTCGTCGAGGCATATCTTCTTCGGTGTGATCGGTCGAGCTCGTACAATATCGAGAGGTGCTGGTGCAAGGAGCTCCTGCTCCGACACCATAGCTTTTTCTTGACAAGACTGCCCGCACGTGGGGCAACACCCTTCTGGGCGAAACAAAGGCACGGAGCCGATGGTTACGAACCGTTGAAGCAATGTTTGCCACCTTTATACAACCTTCTACGTGATCAGTAGTGGTGCAGTGGGCGGCGAGGAGAAGGAGAATAGAAAGAAAGGGAAGGGAAGGTTTTTTCCTCATACAGGTAATGGCCCTGTAAGATGGATGTGGAAGTGCCAAAAGGACACACGACTGAAAAATCTTACCACAATATCTCACTTTGCTTGATGATATCATGTACTTCGTATCGATTCATCGCATGATTGCCTTGGTTTGTTACCATGACCTTGCCAGACCTCTGAACATCGCCTCGCCATGTCCAAGTTGCTCTGTCGACGTGGACGGATCGGAACGAGTAGCGCTGGCACAAGGCGCCTGGACACAGGCCGGACGCAACAAAGGAGATGAAAACCCACCAAAAAAAATCAACAACCATCGAGAAAGAGGTTACAAGCTTCGTTATTGGTTTTGTTATATCGAAGAACGGTGGCAAGCAAGCCTGTTACAAATATATAGGCACTCCTCTCTTGCTAGTCTATAAGTCGTCCGCAGTTCCCAGCCTGAATCCTTTCATATCGTCAACTTTGGGTTCCTACGAATCACCTCGTGCAAGACAAATCGCTTTCTCTTGCTCAACGGCCGCGAGGGCTTGATACGCACCGTGTCACCCATCCCACACTCATTCTCCTCGTCATGAGCCATGATTTTTTTAATTGCCTTCTTCCGTACCATATACGGCAAATAAAGTTTGAGCCGTGACACCTGCATAAAGACGGGTTGTAGCACAAAGGAAAAGAATCATAAGCCAAGTTTGAGCGCGATGGGTACAGTAGCTATCAGGTCTTCTCAACTCAACTCCCAAGTCCTTTCTCCGCCACCCATGGCCTGCTCCTTTTCCTCCGACGTTCTCCCTTACCTTGACAACTATCGACTTATCCATCTTGTCCGAGATAACCACACCCACCAAGGAGTTACGGGGAGGCTTGGGATTTTCCAGCACTTCATCTTCCCCTTGAATACTTTCTGCAGGGACGTCGAGATCGGCGGCAGGGCTCTCTCGGGGGGTGGAAAACCCTCTTGAGAAGGCCATCAAGGGACTGCCATGGTGATGGTGATGTCGCAATGAAGCTCGATTACAATCGGGAAAAACGAGGGAACTGCTTCCGTCAAAGGTGGACACGAAGGCGGCGAGGCTTCTGCTGGTGCAAGTGAGGGTGCGGCATGGAGGAAAGCTAATAGCATCAGGCTTTGTTGTAAATTTGACCGCATTGCCGACCCAACGACGGAGGCCTAGGCCCGCGTGTCCAAGCATGGTAAATGCCTGTGATGTATAACAATTTGTTTGATGGAGAAATGTTCATTTAATCAAGCAGAGCCTGTGTCCATGACCAGCCTCCCCCCTCGCCATCCCTGAGCAAGGCCAATTATCGCCCAGTCGCCCCCTTGATATGTTTAATAATCCCTCTCCCACATGCTTTTTAGAGAAAAACGTCACTCTTATTTTCCCTTTCTCCTCCGATCATGAAGCCCATCACATGCATAAGCCACCAAGATATTGCCCGCATGTCCGCGCCGCATTTTCTGCTTTTGTATTGCTCCTATTTCTCAGTCCCTTGATCTCTGCCTACAAGCCTTCAACCGGAACAAAAGCTACAATAGACCCTGCTACAAGAGCACCGTCCAGAAATAGGGCGACCCCAACCACGCCCGTCCGAAACAGCAAACCCAACCCACTGGCAACACTTTTTGAAGTATACACTCGCGGCAGTGGTGACAATGCGGGCGTCGCTTCCGATAGTCCTGAGGAGATCCGCCTGCGGAAAGAGAGGCAATACACGCTGATCACAGGGCTCCCACTGAAGCCTTATTTTGAAAGGCGCACCGTCCGAAGACAAATCGCCAAGGATATTTGGACCTTTGAGCAGCCCCAAGGTTTCTTCAACGTGACCACTCCTATCCGCATGACGGTAATCCGGCTTTCCGATGGTCGGCTGTGGGTGCACGCACCCGTCGCTGCAACAGCCGAGTGTCGGCGGCTCGTGGACGAGCTTGGCGGTCAAGTTGCCTATATTGTCCTACCTACCACTGCCTTTGAGCACAAAGTCTTTGTGGGCGGGTTTGCGCGGGCATACCCTGCGGCCAAAGTGTACGCGTGTCCAGGACAGTGGTCATGGCCGATCAACCTTCCCCCTCCTTTCCGCGTCGACGCCTACCTGACAGACCCTCGAGCCAGCAGCGACGGGAACAAGGGTAAAGGCGGCGGAACGGCCCAGACCCCCTGGGCAAATGAGATCGAGCACATGGTGTTCGAACCGCCCTGCATCGGGATCGGCCCCGCCAACGAGGTCGTCTTCCTCCACAAGGCTTCACGGACCCTGCTGGTCACGGACCTGGTCGTCTATATCGACGGAGACTCCCCGTCCCCCGTGGTGGAGGTGCCCGACCTCCTCAAAGCCTCCTGGGATGACCCGGACGCGGTCCCCCCCGGCGCCCCGCTTCCCCCTGACACCCCGGCGAACCGGCGCAAAGGCTGGGCGCGCATGGCCCTCCAGATCCTCTTCCTCGGGCCCACGCGGTTCTCCACCTTCAAGCTTGTTCAGCGTCGCCTGCTGGTCTCCCCAGTGATCGAAACCTTCGTCTACTCCAAAATTCCAGACGCGTTGGTGGACTTTGTGGATCGGA
>NW_005803659.1:8731-35064 GCF_000240725.1 Microchloropsis gaditana
GCCGCCCTCACCCAGATGCGCGCCGTGTGCTTTCCCGTCTCTGCGGCCTCCCGAGGAAGTCCCTTCCCAGACCCCTTCCCTTCTCGATGCATACCTCTCCACATGAGGGTCCATCCTTCCCTTGCTGTGCCCGCGGGTCTCTCTCGCTCTCCCACACTGAAAAACATTCCTTTCCGTTTGGCTCTCTCCACCCGTGCCCCCTCTGACAGGCCGATCATTCAAGTCCTCCTTTTCTAAGCACGAAGCGTTCTCCCCCCCGCCAATTACACCTTCTCTACCATGAAAACTTTTTGTCTCGCACCTGGCCCCCTGGTCCAACACTGGATCCGGATTGTATCCGTTTTTGCCATGGGCTGGAACACCACCACGATCGGCTTCCCTGCTGCACACGCGGCCGTGGCCATTGCGACCTCCGCCCCCACGATGCATCACCGCCAGATGCCACGCAGGCCGCAGGGCTGCTCGCTTTAGCGTGCAACAGCTAAGGCTATGGATGTTGGTGGGAGAGGATTGGCAGGTTAGAGCGCGTCCTTTGTTCCTAGTGGAGGAGGTCAGAGGTGGAACAGGAGGAGCGCGGGCTTCGGAATAAACGGAATTGTCAAGGCAACCCGCTTGCGTCCCCTAGAATGCGCTCTAGTAGTTGTCGCAGGAGGCTTTCTGACCACGGATCGAGCTGAAAGTATCAGCGGATGCGCAACCCGAACAAATGCCCACCGGGCGCGATGCATGCACAGAGAACAGAGAGCCCAAGGAGGACTCGCTCCTCTTCACCAAGGAGGCTAAGTTAGTCACCCATCCAGTCGACTGGCTTCACGCCCTCACTGTCCTTTTGACACATTCATTCACGCACATAGATAGACTGGTCCATTGTCACATTGTTGCACCTGACCGACGCTGGAGGGTCGTCCTTGATGCAAATACCGGCCTAGCACCTCGACGCAATCGCCCCCTCACTCCGCCAGGCCCCACGAGGGGGCTATCACCATGGGAACGCCGGAGCATGATGGCATTATCATCCCTATTCGAGGTTCACAGCGTGCAGAATGCGTACATCTGCTGGCCGAAGATTTGCCTGATGTGAGTGACTCCGCGGAGTTCGACGCCATTCTCCAGATCTTACAGGCCGAGTTCGCCTTACCAGACGTGTGGGCGGATGTGGCCGAGGCCTACTACTGCAAGGGGCGACCTGACCTCTTCCGACAAGTGCTGCATTTGCTTCGGGATGGTTTGAAGGAAGCGGGGGTACAAGAGGAAATGGAGGGGAATACGGAGGCTCAGAAAAGGGAGTTTCGAAGAGGGCTTGTACGCGTCTACAATATGCTAGGTGCACTGGCGACACAGGAGGCGATCAAATTCAAGCGTGCGGAGGACGAAGAGCGGCGGATGGAAATGTGGGACGTAGCCAAGCACAATCTTGACGTTGCGGACACGGTGGTGCAATACGCCGAGCCTACGCTTCTGAATAAAGGTTGGATGGCCATGAATTTGAGCGCGGGGAGCACCTGGAAGCACGCCAAGTACCTGTTCAACAACGCCATCACCGAGGCGAACAATCGAGGCGGACAGAATCTGATGGCCATGCTCGGTCTCGCCATCCATGCTTTTCACGTGAACACGCCTGCCGAACTCAGGCGGGCGCGGAAGCTCTTGGGCGAGGTGATCCGCCGCCATCCCCAGTGCCCCGCGGAAGTGCGCGTGGGCTTCGGCCTCTGCTGCTACCGGCTGGGAGAGGTTGACCGAGCCAAGGCTGCCTTCAAGCGTGCGCTTGTCTTGAGTCGGGGCAATCGCTTCGCCATGCTGGCCTTGGCCCGGGCGGAGCTCGCCGACGCGGAGCCGGACGAGTACTTGGACACTCTGGATCGCGTTGTGAGGATGCAGACGGCCGCCTACGTGCAGGACGAGAAGGATCCCCTGGCCCTTGTCAGCCTGGCCACCTACTACCTTCACAAGTGGTTCCCGGTGGGGGCGCAAGCCGTGCGGGTGGTGGAGGGGAGCGAGAAGGTGGAGTTGGAGGCCGCCAGGGGGGCGGGGGATCGACCCCATCGCTTGGAGCGGGGCGACCTGATACGCATCGGGCCTGTCTTTACCTGCCGGGTGTTGGACGTGGTGGACGTAGGGGGGAAAGGGGCAGAGGGCAGGACAAGCTTGACTTTGGATCGCGCCTTCCACGGGCGGGGCCTGGCCCCCGAGGCCGTCCAGGAGGACGGGCATGCGCCCCACTTCCCGACCTTGTCGATCTACCGCAAGGATTTCAGGCAGGCCATGGCCCTGGTCGACCGCGCGCTTGCCCGCCCGGAAGACCTCGCGCCTGCGGAGTTACGGGCTGAGGCCATCTTTGTAAAGGCGCAAGTGGTTCATCAACTCGATGATTTCGAGTCCGCGCTGATCTACTACCGGGATGCCTGTGAGCTCTGCCCTTCTCTAGCCCCCGCCCAGTACGGCCACGCGCAAATGCTGGCAGCACAGAGCCGCACCCTGGCGCTGAAAGACAGGAAGGAGGAGGCTGTGGCCCGCCTCGGGGAGGCGGTGGCGGCCCTGAACCGCGTCCTCGACATGGTGCCCCACGACCCAGACACGCTCACTCTGCTGGGCCTGCTGCTTGCCGAGCAGCACCAGCTCGCCGCCGATAAGCACGAGGCCCTCGACAAGCTGCGGCGGGCTGTGGAATTGCGCCCGGACGTGAAGGAGACGTGGGTGGCGCTTGGTCAGGTGCATCAACGGGCCCCCGGTGCCGACCCCAAGGAGGCTCTCCGCTGCTTGTTGGAGGCGGAACGGCTGATCCTCCAGCGACAGGAGGTCGTCCCTGCCCCTTTGTTGAGCAACGTGGGCGCCCTCCTCCACGTGAAGGGAGAACAAGGCGGGGCCCGCGAGTACTACCGACGGGCGCTGGAGGCCTACGCTAGCACTGGGGGCTCCGGTTTGGGGGAGCTGGAGGCGCAATATTTGCCCTCGGAGCAGCCCATTCAGCACCCGAGGAACGCGGTCTTCTGGCGCTGGGAAGACGTGCCGGGCATGACCGTGCGGCTGGAAGAAGGTTCAAGGGCGGCGGCTGTGGTGGGGAGCGGCCCCGAGGGACTGACGGGCCTGCAGCCTGGCGACCACGTTCGATTCGCGCTGGGACCGGGCCCGCGGGAGGCATTTGTTTCGGTGGTGGTAGATGAGAAGGCGGAGGACGATATGATGGGCGGGGCCAGCGGGGATCTGTGTCTGAAGCACACCTTCTTCCTTGCCACCCCGCCCGACCCGGTGCCCGTGGCTGTCAAGCGGAGTCGGGGGCTGCTGCGGCATGAGACCCTGACCACCGTGTTCAACCTGGCCATGATCCACCAGGACATGGGCGAGTTGGCGGCGGCCGAGGAGCTGCTTCTGGCCATCACGAAGCAGTACCCCTCCCACGTGTCCGCGCACATCAAGTTGGGGATCCTTGCGCACGGGCAAGGTCACACGAAACAGGCGGGCTCCTGGCTCGGGCGGGCCCGGCAGCTGGCGCCTCAGGACAAGGAGGTGGCGGCGGTGTGTGGTAAGGTCGAGCAGGACGCGGGCCATCGCGACCAGGCCCAACGCTTGTTTGAGCCGTTGAACAAGGAGGGCGACCCCTACGCCATGGTGGCGCTGGGGAATCTGTATTTCATGAACTCGGTCACTGTGCCAGACAAGGCACACCACATGGGCCATGCCCGCGTCTACCACACCAAGGTGCTTAAGAAGGACGCACGGAACCTGTACGCGGCCCACGGCCTGGGCTTGGTCCTGGCGGAGGAGTTTGGAAAAGTGGAAGACGCGCGCGCAGTGCTGCAGGCGGTGAGGGAGCGTTCCGGGGACAAACCGGACGAGATTTTGATCAACATTGCTCACCTGTTCGTGGCACAGAAACAACGCAACGCAGCGATCCATTGCTACGAATCCTTCCTGAAGAAGCACCGGTTGTCGACCGACGGGTTGCATGTCCGAGTCCTGGAATACGTAAGCCACGCGCACTTTCTGGAACGATCTTGGGAGAAAGCTCTCCGGGCGATCCTCAAGGCCCTCCACGTGGAACCGGGCAAGCCTGCGCTTGCTTTCAACGTGGGTTTGATCCTGGATGCCTCGGTTTCGGAGTCCTTCAAACGAAGCAACGCGCAGCGGACGACGTCTGTCAGCGAGTCCCGATCGGCCGAGCGAGACTTGTCTGTCGCGATCAGCGTCCTCTCCCGCCCGGAACTCGCGCAGGCTTACCCCAAGGTGAAACGGAAGGTTGATTACATGAAGGCCAATCTACAACTTGCCCGCCAATACGTCCAAGCGGAGGAGAAACGCTTCCGTGAGGACGAGGAGTCCAGGACACGGCAGGCGGCCCTGGTGGCGGCGGAGATGCGGAGGCGGGAGGAGGTCAAAAGGGCCGAGGAGGAGGAGAGGGAGCGGGAAAAGGCGGCGGCGCGACAAGCTGCCTTGGAGAGGGACGAAGAACTGCGACGTTTGACTCTGCAGTGGGCACAGGAGCCAAGGGAGGCACCCCGAGTGAGCAAGAAAGAGCTGGCACGCAAGGCGGGGGAGATTCTGTCGGATGGGGAGGAGGAGGGGGAGGGGGCCGAGTTCGCGGAGCCAGAAATGCAGGGTTTGGGCCCGGGCAGACAGGTCAGGCTGGCGAGTAGTAGCGAGGAGAGTAGCAACGACAGTTCCGACGATGAGGACTATGGGATGCGGGGCGTCGAACCCGGCCAGGGCCAAGGAGGAGGTGAGGAGGCGGGCGGGAAGGGGGTGCTTGGGCCGGAGGGGAAGGGGGAAGGTGGGAAGGGAGAGGGGGGCGGGCAGGAGACGGGGGAGGCTCGCAAACGGAAGGGAGAGGGAGAGGGGCCCCTCAGTCCGAAGAAGCGGCGTGTGCAACGGACACGGGCGAGTGAGGACTCGGGGTCGGACGAGGACGAGGAGCTCTTTGGAGGTAGGGAGAGCGCCCCCTCGATGCCGACCACCCAAGTCCTTCCCCCACTCTTGTCGCCCGCGGGAGATGCTGCCAGCTCGCCGGCGGTCCCTGCTGGAGCGACTCTTGCGGAGGCGGAGGCCGCGCCCCTCCCCCCTGCGGGGAGTGTGCCGAGTGGGGCCAGCGAGGCCTCGCCGGCGGCCCGTTCCTCGGGCCGTCGAAGGGTCATGGCGGACGAAGAGGAGGAGGAGGAGTCTGCCTGAGTGTCTGAGGGGGGTCCGATGGTGGAGCCCGAGAGAGATGAACGTAAATTGGAAAGAAATAACGATCTGAAGACCGACGTGGAGGCGCGCGGCCTGCGCCCACCCTCCAAAGACAGGTGCCTCCGGCGAGGTCAGCTTCGGGGCTTTTTCATTTCGACAGCAAGTTTGTACATGTCCGACTTTGCGAGCCCGGCCTCCTTCCCCAGGGTCTTGCTGGCCGCCTTGGCCGCCTCGGACGCGGACATGCCGTCCTCCTCCAGGCAGGCCCTAAGCATCGCCTGCACGGCGATGCTCACTTCTTCCTGGGAGCGCGCCACCCGAGGCCGAGGCCCCAGCACCAAGGTGAACTCCCCCCGGAGAGGTGCGAAAGCGCCCGCCTCCACGGATACCCCTTGCTCTTCCTTGCCTCCGAAATGGGCCAAGGCCTCCGTCAGGGTGCCACGGTAGAGGTCTTCGTGGAGCTTGGTCAGCTCGCGGGCGACTAGGACCAGGCGCCCACCCCCCGTCTCGTCCGCCTCCCTCAATTCCGTCAATGTCCGGAGGATGCGGTTCGGTGATTCGTACAGGATGCAAGGCCGTTCCTCCCTTGCCGCTTTGGCCACTTCTGCTTGACGAACTTTCCCGCTTCTCGAGGGGAGAAAGCCGATGAATGTGAACTCAGTGGAGGGGAAGCCCGCAACACTTATCGCCGCCACAGCCGCACAAGCCCCCGGGACGGGGACAAGAGGAACGCCTGCAGTCCAACAGGCAGCCGCTAGCTCACTTCCTGGGTCGGAGACCCCTGGAGTCCCCGCGTCAGAAACCACGGCGATGGAAAGCCTCTCCTCTTGAGCCCGCCTGATCAGGTCGGGCACGCGGCTTTGTATGTTATGTTGATGGTGGCTTACTTGAGGCTTCTTTCCCAAACCAAGCGCTTTGAGCAAGAGCCCTGTGGTCCGTGTGTCTTCAGAAGCAATCAAATCAACACCTCGCAGCACGTCGAGTGCCCGCAAGGTTATGTCTCCTAGGTTGCCCAGCGGAGTGGATACAAAATATATGGTTCCTGGCATGATTTTATTTGGAACTCGTCGAGGCATATCTTCTTCGGTGTGATCGGTCGAGCTCGTACAATATCGAGAGGTGCTGGTGCAAGGAGCTCCTGCTCCGACACCATAGCTTTTTCTTGACAAGACTGCCCGCACGTGGGGCAACACCCTTCTGGGCGAAACAAAGGCACGGAGCCGATGGTTACGAACCGTTGAAGCAATGTTTGCCACCTTTATACAACCTTCTACGTGATCAGTAGTGGTGCAGTGGGCGGCGAGGAGAAGGAGAATAGAAAGAAAGGGAAGGGAAGGTTTTTTCCTCATACAGGTAATGGCCCTGTAAGATGGATGTGGAAGTGCCAAAAGGACACACGACTGAAAAATCTTACCACAATATCTCACTTTGCTTGATGATATCATGTACTTCGTATCGATTCATCGCATGATTGCCTTGGTTTGTTACCATGACCTTGCCAGACCTCTGAACATCGCCTCGCCATGTCCAAGTTGCTCTGTCGACGTGGACGGATCGGAACGAGTAGCGCTGGCACAAGGCGCCTGGACACAGGCCGGACGCAACAAAGGAGATGAAAACCCACCAAAAAAAATCAACAACCATCGAGAAAGAGGTTACAAGCTTCGTTATTGGTTTTGTTATATCGAAGAACGGTGGCAAGCAAGCCTGTTACAAATATATAGGCACTCCTCTCTTGCTAGTCTATAAGTCGTCCGCAGTTCCCAGCCTGAATCCTTTCATATCGTCAACTTTGGGTTCCTACGAATCACCTCGTGCAAGACAAATCGCTTTCTCTTGCTCAACGGCCGCGAGGGCTTGATACGCACCGTGTCACCCATCCCACACTCATTCTCCTCGTCATGAGCCATGATTTTTTTAATTGCCTTCTTCCGTACCATATACGGCAAATAAAGTTTGAGCCGTGACACCTGCATAAAGACGGGTTGTAGCACAAAGGAAAAGAATCATAAGCCAAGTTTGAGCGCGATGGGTACAGTAGCTATCAGGTCTTCTCAACTCAACTCCCAAGTCCTTTCTCCGCCACCCATGGCCTGCTCCTTTTCCTCCGACGTTCTCCCTTACCTTGACAACTATCGACTTATCCATCTTGTCCGAGATAACCACACCCACCAAGGAGTTACGGGGAGGCTTGGGATTTTCCAGCACTTCATCTTCCCCTTGAATACTTTCTGCAGGGACGTCGAGATCGGCGGCAGGGCTCTCTCGGGGGGTGGAAAACCCTCTTGAGAAGGCCATCAAGGGACTGCCATGGTGATGGTGATGTCGCAATGAAGCTCGATTACAATCGGGAAAAACGAGGGAACTGCTTCCGTCAAAGGTGGACACGAAGGCGGCGAGGCTTCTGCTGGTGCAAGTGAGGGTGCGGCATGGAGGAAAGCTAATAGCATCAGGCTTTGTTGTAAATTTGACCGCATTGCCGACCCAACGACGGAGGCCTAGGCCCGCGTGTCCAAGCATGGTAAATGCCTGTGATGTATAACAATTTGTTTGATGGAGAAATGTTCATTTAATCAAGCAGAGCCTGTGTCCATGACCAGCCTCCCCCCTCGCCATCCCTGAGCAAGGCCAATTATCGCCCAGTCGCCCCCTTGATATGTTTAATAATCCCTCTCCCACATGCTTTTTAGAGAAAAACGTCACTCTTATTTTCCCTTTCTCCTCCGATCATGAAGCCCATCACATGCATAAGCCACCAAGATATTGCCCGCATGTCCGCGCCGCATTTTCTGCTTTTGTATTGCTCCTATTTCTCAGTCCCTTGATCTCTGCCTACAAGCCTTCAACCGGAACAAAAGCTACAATAGACCCTGCTACAAGAGCACCGTCCAGAAATAGGGCGACCCCAACCACGCCCGTCCGAAACAGCAAACCCAACCCACTGGCAACACTTTTTGAAGTATACACTCGCGGCAGTGGTGACAATGCGGGCGTCGCTTCCGATAGTCCTGAGGAGATCCGCCTGCGGAAAGAGAGGCAATACACGCTGATCACAGGGCTCCCACTGAAGCCTTATTTTGAAAGGCGCACCGTCCGAAGACAAATCGCCAAGGATATTTGGACCTTTGAGCAGCCCCAAGGTTTCTTCAACGTGACCACTCCTATCCGCATGACGGTAATCCGGCTTTCCGATGGTCGGCTGTGGGTGCACGCACCCGTCGCTGCAACAGCCGAGTGTCGGCGGCTCGTGGACGAGCTTGGCGGTCAAGTTGCCTATATTGTCCTACCTACCACTGCCTTTGAGCACAAAGTCTTTGTGGGCGGGTTTGCGCGGGCATACCCTGCGGCCAAAGTGTACGCGTGTCCAGGACAGTGGTCATGGCCGATCAACCTTCCCCCTCCTTTCCGCGTCGACGCCTACCTGACAGACCCTCGAGCCAGCAGCGACGGGAACAAGGGTAAAGGCGGCGGAACGGCCCAGACCCCCTGGGCAAATGAGATCGAGCACATGGTGTTCGAACCGCCCTGCATCGGGATCGGCCCCGCCAACGAGGTCGTCTTCCTCCACAAGGCTTCACGGACCCTGCTGGTCACGGACCTGGTCGTCTATATCGACGGAGACTCCCCGTCCCCCGTGGTGGAGGTGCCCGACCTCCTCAAAGCCTCCTGGGATGACCCGGACGCGGTCCCCCCCGGCGCCCCGCTTCCCCCTGACACCCCGGCGAACCGGCGCAAAGGCTGGGCGCGCATGGCCCTCCAGATCCTCTTCCTCGGGCCCACGCGGTTCTCCACCTTCAAGCTTGTTCAGCGTCGCCTGCTGGTCTCCCCAGTGATCGAAACCTTCGTCTACTCCAAAATTCCAGACGCGTTGGTGGACTTTGTGGATCGGATCGCGACGACCTGGGACTTCACCACTGTCCTGCCCGCCCACTTCAACGCCCCGGCCCCCGGCTCCCCCACCGCCCTCCAGGACGCCTTCGCCTTTGCTTACAGACTCACGGGGCGGAGGCCGTCTCCGGCACGACGAATGGCGGGGGGAACGGAGGGAAGAGGCTCGAACCCGTTCCTGGCGCTTTGGGACAGAGTGATGGAGGGGGCCCGTGAAGCGAAGAGGACGGAAGAATACCCGGAGGATGACACGGCTGTGCTACGGTTCGTGAACGGCTTCATTTTGAAAGCAGGCATCGCGAATAAGTAGAGCCGCGTCATCGACGGGCGAGGGAGGAATTCAGATCGTACAGGTGTCTTGAAATAAGATAAGAAAAGAGAGAATCGCCGAGCGAGATACATTGTTTCTCTGTCACCAAAACTTAGTGTGTTCTTTTTCCAAATGGAGGCGACTGTACACCCTCTCAATTTCTCTTCTTCATTTGACACTTTTCGATCTTCTCGTCCTAAACCTCCCTCAGATCGTAAGTATCTGAGAGGGAGGGAGGCACTAACCGCTTCGACACACGGGTGTGCCATGCACTCCGTGGTCGTCGCAAGGCCTCTCAGCACCTTCGTGGCCCTCAAAATCCCTACGACCGGGTCCATCATGTGCATCCCTTGGGGCCCCTGTGCGCCACCCTACCTCCACAGCCCCGCTCCCCCCGCCTGCCCTACAAACTCTGTGTCCCCAGTGCCACATCCGCGCCGGCCACGCCCTCCTAGCGGCATTCCACGTACTTGCAACAGCTCGGCCTCGTCCCTCAGAACCCCCCCGCCCTCCATCTCCATCCCTCACTCTTGTACCCTCCCTCCGCGCCCTCACCCCTATACCTCCGCCCTTTGCCTGTCGGGCATGCCGACCCCAGTGCCCGGCCCCGGAGTTCCCTTCTCGGGCTCCGCTTGCTCCGGCTGCTGGGGCGTGGCAAGCGCCGTTTGCTGCCCTTGCTCTTGCGTGGCCTGCCCCTCCGAAGACGAAGCCTGCCGGTCCGCCTCCGGGTGGGCTGGCGGCGACCCGAGGGAGGGGGGAACCGCCGTTTTTCCTTCTTGCTCCGCTAGCCGCACTGCTCCCTCTTCTGAGTGCGCGCTCTCTGCTGGTGCTTGCTGCGGCGCTGGTTCCGGGGCGGGTGGCGGCGCGTCCTCCGACCTCGGCAGAGTTGGCGGCAGCTGAGAAGTCAAAGCGGACCCCCCCGCCCCCGACCCTGCCGTCGGCCCCGCCGCCACTCCCACCTGCTCGCCCTCTGCGACTGCGCCTCCCTCAACGCCACCGCCTGCACTCCCCACACCTCCTCCGTCCTCACTCACTCCTCCTCCGCCCCCTCCCGCCCCGCCGCCGCTCGCGAGCAGCTTTCGGCGCTCCAGGATGGCGATTGAGGGACAGGGGACCTCGGGCTCTCCCCTCTCGGATGCTGCCTTGCGCGCTTTGTGCCAGCGTTGGTAACATCCGTTGCACAAAGACCTGCACAGAATCGGGCGCAGCTCGCAGACGACACACAAGTCCGGCTGGCGTTTGGGCGGCGGCTTCTTCAAGGCCCGGCCGGTCCTTGTCATGTCAATGGGAGGGCCCGGGCCCCGACGCTTCGACATGGAGCGCCGACCTCCGTACACGCTGCCGTCTTCCTCCATGGTCGAGCCATCGCCATCCATCCCGCCGCCTGTGCCGTACGAGTCGGCGGCCTCACTCGAGTCGTCGATGGCAGGAGGAGGGGCACTCTCCTGATACCCCTTTCCGGGCACCACCAGGTCCGCGCCCCCGTGTCGTACTGTCGCCCGGCGCCAGCGTTGATAACAGCTGCGACAGAGGTTCCTGCAGTATATTTCTCCGTGCGTGCATCCCGTGGCTGGCGTGATCGTTGGCAGCCCGTCTTCGCCACATTTGCTTGTCTTTTGTTTCTTCGTCGCCGACCCACTACCCCCACCGCTGCTACCCCCCGTACTTAAGCGCGTGCTGTATCCGCCACTGTGACCCCCTCCTGCAAGTTGACGTCCACTTTTATTGGCGCCAATCACCTCAGCACTTTGATATTGATCACATGCTGTGCTTCCCGCCAGGGCGCGTTCCAAGACAGCAAAACCCGTTGGCATGCTTTTCTGCGCCTCCGCAAGGCAATGCATTGCACGGAGCTGGGATTGGAACAGCTCGTTATGCATGTGCATTAGTTGAGATTCCACATTGAGAGCAGCATAGGCTTGGTGGTACCCATGGTGGTAGGGTGCTGGAGCTGTGGCGTGATGGAAGGGGTCTGGTGCAACCTGAACCCCGTTGGGTACCGCCATTTTCAGAGATTCCTGTGCCGGTACAAAGTAAATAGTAGGTAAATTAATCTATCAAACTCATTTCAAAAAGCCATGGTTGAGACTCCCCCAAGATGGAGTCACATTGAACGCTTTCGGCTTGTATCCTCGACTCTTGTAGAGTGCATGAGCCTCGTGATGACAAGCTGATGACGCGGGTCTATGATGAAAGAGAGACCCAAGACATTAACCGGGGGTGACCGTTTAGGGGCCCATGTCGATGCACCAAGTATGTGGCTTCCATGAGAATCGCGTAGGCTCATATTTGTGAGTGAGGTTACGAAAAGGTACCATCTCATAAAGGGTTTGCAGCAAGCGGTTTCAAATCGTCCTGCTGTCCGTTTGGGCCTGTAGTGGGTCGGTATTGAGAAAGCGGTAAACCTCCCCTATGTAGTACGCATTACCCCGCTTTTTGCCAAAAAGCCCAAGCGTGAAAATCATAGAGCTCATACTAACGTACATTCTTGATTTATTTGAACAAATCTAGGGGTTGGTTCCTATGGAAACTCCGATTCAGCATGCGAGGCAATCATGTACCATCGCAAACCTTGTATCCAGCATTTTGGCACTTTTCTCATCAACTCTACTCTACCAAGGTTTCCGAATAGAGGGGAATCGATTGGTTTCCCTTCAAAGACCTGTCATTATGACTTATCGACCGGCCAAGGTTGTATCTATGAGTGTTTTTCCAGCCATGTCCTTAGGCTGGATTGCTTTGGCAATATATTTTGCCCAACCACAATTGAAAGGATTCCAGGGCAGAGAGATAGACCATGCTACATTCTCAGTCATGCAGCGTCAATGTGGTATAATTGTCCACAGAGTCAATATTGCACGCATGCTTTGTAGCGTATTTTCTGTTTTATTTTTGTGGCGACTGTCCATTTTTTTCCACGAGCTAGGAAAGTCGACCATAGCGGCGGATGGCTCCCGGGAGGAAGTAGAGAAGTGGTTTACATACACAAAATTAATGACAGGCATGGGATTATCAGCGGCGCTATTGAACACCTATCTATATCATCGACTGGTGCTATCCCATAGACGTCTTAAGCAAGCGCTCCGCTTGCGCTTCCGTCGATCAATGTGATCCCCGCGATATCGATTTCATGAAAAAACTAAAAAATGAAGAGCTAGAAGAAATTAGTCATAGGTGATTTTTTCTGATTCTATACGCACACTCCATGATGATGGTTCTAGGGAGATTTCTCAAATCAATCGAGTGTTCTTCTGAAAATAAAATGATCGATCGGGCGTTCGGGCGACGGGCAAGGCATGCCCAAACAAGCGAATATCGCTGGCAAAATTTTGTCGCATTTGTCATTCTTGATTACCACATGAAAGAATTACAAGTTTACCTAGTTTAATGAAATCGTCGTGTCATTCATTGACGATTTTCCCGACACATTTCAGGAGGCTTTTGACCTCGGGCGCCCTTTTTCTTTCTCGACGCGCCATGTCCTCTGACCCTGTACCAGCGATTTCTCCGCTGCCCTCGCACCTTTCTTCCTGTGCCTCGAGCCCCCACATGCATACATCAGGGCCTCTGTGCTCTCCCCTCCCCCTCCCAGCCGTTCAGGAGAATCGCCATCGCATCGTATGTCTCCCACGCTCGGCCAAAACCGGGCCTGTCCAATCAGTCTTCAGCTTCCCATGACGTCCTCACTACCGCTCCTCCGCTTTTGACTCCCTGCCCCCGACCTTTTTCTCGTACCCCACGCGTCTCCTCATGTGCGGTGCATTCCGCTCAAACACTCGCCGTGCTTTGCCCTCCCCCTTTTCTTTCGCTCGCTTCCTCCCCACTCCCTCGCAAACGCCTTTTTTCTCCTGCACTTTACAACCTCGCCAAACCCCCTCCATTCCCCCATCTCTCCTTTACAGATATCCCCCTCCGTTCGCCCCCCCCCCCGGGGCCAGGAGGCGGATACGGGGGCATGTAGGGATACTGCTGGGGTTGATGTTGGAAGTGCATAGGGTGGAAACCTTGTTGTGGTTGTTGTTGGTGTTGTTGTGGCTGCTGCTGCTGCTGTTGCTGGCGTTGTTGCTGATACTGCTGGTGATGGTAGGGGTCGCCCCACGTGCTTGAGACCGACGGCACCGGCCCCTGCTGCTCCTGCATCAGGAAGGCTTGAGTGCTGGTGTATTGGACCCGAGAGGGCAGGGAGGACGCCATCCCCGTCTCGGACCCTCCCCCCTCCGAGCCCATCAACCCTCCCTCCCCCCTGCCTCCCCGCATCGCGTCGCCCATGGCCCCGTTCAAGCTCCTCAGCCCCGCCAAAGCGCCCCCTTCCCCCAGTCCTATCCCCGCCGCCCCCATCGACCCTGGGTACACAGCGCGGTCGGGCAGTGGCGGGGCACCGGACCTCTCCCACTCGCCCCCCATCCCTCCGCGCTTCTCTTCCAAGCCGCGCATCATGCTTCCAGCCCCCACCTCCACCCCCTCTCTCTCCCCTCCCCTCCCCCTACCCGCCCCAGACATGCCCGTGCGGGCCATAAAGTCGAAGTGCGATTGCGGCATGCCCCCCAACCGGCCCCCTCCGCCGTAGGCCCCGAACCCTGGCAAGGAGGACCATGAGCCTCCCCCTTTCCCCCCTCCACCCCCACCTTCTGTCCCTGAACCCTTCCCTTCCGAACCCTCTTTTCCTTTCGTTGTTTCCGATTTGGGCCCTCCGGACTGCCGACCGGTCGCATGCGCCTTCCGCCCGCGCTTTGCCCCCCTCCCTGCCCCCCGCCCTGCCCCCCGCTCTCCCCCTCTCGCTCCCTCCCCCTCCCTCGCTCCTTTCTGTCCCGCATCCCTCTTCCAACGCGGCGACTCCATGCTCTCGTGGCCAGTGCCATCGGAGGAGCCCTCCCCTTCCGCCGACGACGTTACCGACACGTCTCCGCTCACCCTTCCCTCCCCCCCCTCCCCCCCCGGCCCTTCCTGCCCCGTCCCAGCCCCGTCGCTGGTCTGCAACACGTACTTGGACATGGGCGCGGGCTCCACCGTCAAAATATCTGCGCCGTAGTCCCCGTTGTTGAGCGTCAAGCAACGCAGGCGGACGATGGCGAGGAAGTCGCTCCCTTGCCTGTCCAGTACCTTGACGATGTGCGTCACCTGCGGGAGCGCCGTCTGGGTCCCGAAGCAGACGTTCGTCAGCGAGTCCACAAACTCGGCCCGGTCTTCCGGCGCAATGATGCAGGCGTAAACGTAGACGGGGAGGGTGCTCTCGCTCAGCGTCCTTTGGGTCAGGTCCTCCGAGGAGAAGAAGGTGGATTTGAACTTGTCGTTGCAGTAAACCTTGCCGGTGCCCCCGCGACAGCCAACGCAGCAAATAACCGCAGATACGCCGTCGTCTAAAGAGGCGATGAAAGGCTGGAGGACGCCGGGGTCGAGGGGAGCGGAGGCGGCGGCATCTACCGAGGAGACGGGGGTGGAGGAGGAGGAAGAGGAAGAGGAGGTGGAGGAGGTGATGGAGGCGGCCTCGGCGGCGGGTTGATCAGGGGGGAGGGCTACGCTACTGGCCATTGTCTCGGGAAGACGCTGGAGGTCTTGGATGGAGGCATCCATCAAGGCCAAGGCCACAGAGAGGAAGCCCCGGGTCAGGTCGACGCCGTAGTACATGCTGAACAGCATCCAGACGCGCCTGGGAAGAAAAACATGAGGATTGGGCAAAACGAAAAGGGGAAACAGATAAACGAAAGGTGAGCTGTAGGTAAGCGGCGACAATCGGGCGCGACCCGCGGGAGACATCAAAGCGGTAGGATTTCCTCGGCATGATTATGTGCGAGGTAGGGGGGAGGGCCGATTTAATAAGGGGAAAAATATGCAGGCTGCACGAAAGAGTACAAGGAGAGAACACTTACAGCACAGCGAAGGTTTTCATGCGATGGACTGCGCCGGACTTGAGCAGGTTGGAGAATGTAAAGGCCATGTAGTCCGCGGCCCACTGGGTGGACGTTTCGCTTGATACGGCGCGTGCCGGAGTGGCCTCCCGCGTGGCTAGGGTGCTTTCTATCATTCCTTCGGGACTGATAATGCCCTCGCTCTCCGAAGACTTCGACTATTTTGGTGTGTGTCGTACAAGATTGTAAGCCCCTCCGTATCAAGCTTCCGTGCATCTTCCATACCCTCCTCCACATGTTGAAGGGCCGCCATTTCAACAACTACAAGCATGAACATTGTGTGAATAGGTTCCAGATGACCTAAATTCATCATTCGAAGCTACCATACCTTCATGGGGCGCCCTTGGGCACGTGGTTGCTGGACGCATGTCAGCCGGAGGCGGGCGCATCTGTGGGTGACGCAACATGATTATGGAACCCCGTCGTATGTCCATGCACAAAAGAATTTTTATTGAACTATCTGAAGCCCCTGGTGAGTTCATGAAGACATACCTGCCACAAACGGGGGCTTGCCGATCGCATTTGACCTTGCTTGCTTTACAAGCAGTGCACGTCCTCCTAGGTTGGGCGGGGGCCGGGGCGCCCGCTGCTTTCAAGTCGGTGGCTTGCATGCGGTCCAGGGGCACCACCATGCTACTGTAGGCAAGGAGAGGCACGAGAAAAGATTAGGCGCGTGATGTGGCACACTTTGGAGCATGGTTTGGTGTGTGATGTTTCTGTTCGTGACGCCAGCTACACGGCGGTGGCACGAGAAGAATCAAAGCCTATCGCCCGCTCCTCGGCTCAGACGCATCCATGCTCTCGTGGCTACTGCAGTCTGGCTTTGCAGGCCTTGTCAATTTTCACCACATGTTCTTTCTCAAAGTGAGCGGAGTATGCGTGCCACATCAAGAACGGGCACACGACTTTATTCAGGCTATCTCTTATTGGGGTTTTCCGGCACCATGCAACGGGCTGTTATAGCGTCCCATGTGGGGCCCACCACAACGAAGCTATAAACGCGACACGCATTATTCGAATGTAGCGTTTCATACATTCGACTTTACCAAACAATTGGGATGCAGGCGCGGACATGTCTAAGTCCTCCATGTAGTCTTTATCGGGAGATCCGGTGACACCTGCAGGAACCCGCAGCCCTTGGTGAGGCTGGAGTCGACGTGACTCGTCGGTTAGGCCGGGAACTGCCCTATCTTTTCCTATGTCGGCCGACCGGAGTTCCTGGGCGGAGGCCACTTTAACGACTTGCAAGACCGGACAAACTTCGAGCGCGTGTCTGCCCTCTAAACTTGAAGGTTGCATGCTGGCAAGCAGGTGTAAATAAGTGCGGAAAATGTCGTGTGGACACCCCGGGCGCCAGGGCCAGCAAAGCGAGCACCGGGGATTTCACACAGCAGCCGCCGGGAAGCCGCAAACTCCCATAGTAACGAAGACGAGGAGCGAACGCAACGCGTTGACCGGCTCGCAACAACGCATGTTCACCTTGTGCATACACTGCCACCAATCTTGCTTGCTTCCTACTCGACTATTTTCTCGGAGCACTGCCTAACATTACAAGTGGCCCTTTTCGACCACTTGTGCGTTGTTCTTGAAATGATGTTAACTTGATTTTTTACCCCTCACTTCGTTTCTTTCAGACCCCTCCGACGCGGCGCCATATGGTCAATTTATCTTTTCGCCATTCCAAAACAGTATTTTAAGAACAGTTCATTTGACTGCCGTAAATTGCAAGTCAATGGTTTTGATGAACAGTCGTGCACAGCTAAAAGAATTGTCGGCATGACCAGGCTTCCGCGTTGTGGCATTTATTTGATTGATTTGTACCTTATTCAGACAATAAACTTGCGACATCCAACTTGCGATGACTCTGAGGCTGCATGTAACAGCGGAAGCAAAAAGAGGAATATTTTATGTTTAAACAAGATAGGGCCAACATCGAGGTGCGAGGTGTCAAGAAGCCGAGCAGTGGATTGTCTTTTCATAGAAACGAATTCGTGCTCGCCAGAAGAGCTTCACGTCCGGCATGTCTGCTACCAGACGGATTTTCGAAAGCACAAGATGCTCTTACTGATTTGACAAACACGGGACCCACTGTCTTGTTTCAAGCCTCATCTTGCCGTCTCGTCATGCCATTCACTCGCAGCACAAAGTCGCTTACTGTACTCCTCGTCAAATCAAAGGTGAAGTGGTAAAGAGAGTCAACAAAAACAAAAGAAACGGAAGGTAGGACACGAATGACAACCTTCGTCCTGAAAATTCAATTTCTCTCATCGTCCCAGCATCTTCACTGACGTCCTCGTCCAACGTCCTTATGCCACCAAAAATGGCAAGTCATTCACGCACGACCCACAACATTGCGTGATTCTACTGTCCCATTTCTAAACATCGATTAGTTCTTCCCCTTCCGGCTTCTTCCGCCGCTCTCCAGCAATGAATTCGGAGAAATCTTGTCCCTTCCGCTTGTAGCCATAGCCCGCCTCTGTCGCAGAGGGACATGGACGGTACGCCTGGAGATCAATGTGTCGTGTTATCAGAAGCATAAAAAGGGGAAGATGTTGAAGAATCGTGAGGAACCACATCGAAAGCGATAGAGAGGTTAAAAAGGAAGAGAACCGTCATAAAAGGTGTTTAGAACACATGTAGTCTGTCCTCCCCCTTCCTCTCGAAAGAGTCGGTTTGGCAATTGAAAAGTAAACCATCCTCGGCCAAGCACATTTACATACCTTGATTGGCCACCACCCTAGAAGAGGAAAGGTTGCGATACCCCCCTGGATTTTGCCGGTGCCCCCGCAGCCTCTATTTAAATAGGCCCCGTCACACTTCGGAAAGTTTTTGCAGGGACCAGCAGACTTGATGACAGTGTCTGATTCTGCCGAGGAGGTGTCACTGGACACTGTCGAAGAGGAAGCGGCCTTTTCTAGGGCGTCGGTGCTCATGAAAAGGATGGAGTGCGTTCTCCTTCTCACGACAACTTCAGGAGAGGGCTTCGTACAAACAATGAAGGCCTCCGATAGCAGCATGCTAGCCAGCAATGAGATAACCGCAAGCAATGAAAGCGTATACATGGGCCGTATAGGGAAAGGTTGACGTGCTGTACTCTTTAGTATCACAGCGTAGGGGAGGGGGGAGAGGAGGTCGGAGCGTCTCCGGCTGGGCTCTGTTTCATTCATGACGACACGAACTAGGTGAGAAGGCATGTCTAGCTGTTTAGTACTATCAGGGAATCACATATTAAGGTTCAAGGTCTGTTTGTGTGACGCGCCTTTCCGTAGAAGTTCTGGTTGTGAACAAAGACTGAGATCGTGCAAGCCAGCCCCCTCGCTGCCTCAGCTCAGAGCGAGGTCACAGCACTTGACAATGACGTGTACTTGTTCTATGAAGAATTATCGTATTTACTGCACAGTATACGGATGCTCGGCCGTCCTGTCCTACTTTTGGCTGCACGGCAACGTCGTCCTTTTTTAGCCTCCACGCGGGCTCTAGGCCTTGCTTCTACTTGCCACGCAAACTCCCTTCGTCCAGGACTTCAGGTAGGGCCTCGCCTCCTCAATTTGTGGCACGAATTCATGCTTTGCATCACGCCCACGCCTTCTGCATACGATACACTCACAGAACGAAGTAGCGAGTGCTGGTATTGCAAATCGACCTTTAATTGAAGTGTACGAAGCACTGGTAAATGAAGGGGCTTTGCGCAGAGACGCAAAGCAACATCGAGTTGCCAGACGGCTTGATAAGCTCTCACGTCTCCTCGCTACCTATACTCCACCAATGAGCTTTAAACAAATGGATTCTTCGCTGACCTTACCGTCAAGTTCATCATCGAGCGAAAAGAAAACGACGCCCTCATCGACCGCTGTAGCGTCACCATCGTCCCCCACCGCACAGCACAAGGTCCTCCGAGGCTTATACTTACACGGCGAAGTCGGCACGGGAAAGTCCTTGCTGATGGACCTTTTTTTCCACCACTGCCCTTTGAAACGCAAGCGGCGGGTGCATTTTCACTCATTTATGTTAGAAGTTCATGCTCGAATTCACGCTTGGAAGCAGGAGGCGTTGCAGAGAGAAGGACGACAACGTCACGTGGACTTGCGGCCTGAGCGCAACGCGATCACACAAATCGCACGGCAGATAGGGTAGGTGGAAAAGGCATGGGTAAAGAACGGATAGGAGGCAGTGCTCAGAAAGATTTACGGGTGCAAAAGCAATCAGGCGTAGTGTCTCCTTTCCCTCAGGCGTGGCTCACCCTCGGAGGGGCCTTTCGTTGCATGCCTGTCCGGGATCGAATTGGCCGACCACAGGGTGACATTAAAGAGGAAATGCTTCCAAATGAATCCGTAACTTTTGATCCGCCGCATTGTCATATACCCCCCCGCAACGCCATCCTTACCCCCGGCCCTCCCCCCCAGGCAGGAGGCCACGGTCCTGTGCTTCGACGAGTTTCAGGTGACGGACGTTGCGGATGCCATAATCATGAGCCGTCTATTTGCCGAACTCTGGCAGGGGAGCGGGGTGGTGGTGGTGGCCACCTCGAATAGGCCCCCGGAAGACCTGTACTTGGGAGGCCTGAATCGACCTTACTTCCTCCCCTTCATAGACCTGCTCAGGCGGCAGTGCCGGGTGGAGTCCATGGAGTCGGAGAGGGATCACCGCCGAGGCTTTGCCTGGCAGCAAGGGAAGTATTTCACCCCTACTGTCCACGAGGGGGTCTCAGAGGCGAAGAGGAGAGTTGGAGAGGGGGAGAATGCGGGGGCCGGATCGAAGGGGGGGAAGGAAGAAGAGAAAAAGGGAAGGATGGCAGAGGTGAAGGAGACTTTCAAAGGCAGGAGGGAGGCGGCGAGGGCTTTGGACGCGGCTTTCCTGCGCCTTAGTGGGGGACGCCGAGGGGGGCCATGCCAGGTCCCGGTGATGATGGGCCGGACGCTCCGGGTCCCCGAGGCCTGCGGAGGCATCTGTCGCTTCAGTTTCGAAGAGCTGTGCGCGACAGATGTGTTCGCCGCGGACTACCAGGCCCTGAGCGGGTATTTCCACACGTTGGTGCTGGAGGGGGTGGCCTGTATGGGAGCGCGGAGGGCGAACGAGGCCAGGCGCTTCATCACCCTTGTGGATGTCCTCTACGAGAGCAAGACTCGCCTTCTCATGTCGGCGGAGAGGCCCATCGGAAATTTGTTTCTGGGGGAGGAGAGGAAGGAGGAAGGGAATACAGGCAGCGGTGGGGTAGTTGGTGGCAGCGGCGTCCAGGTCGGCTCGGGGGCAGGGGGGGGGGGGACGAGGGACAGGGAGGGAGGAAGGGAATTGGAAGCAGGGGGCAAGGAAGGGGCAGGGCGGGAACATGTGGATGCGGCTCAAGAGTTAATGGTCCCGGAGGGGGAGCTGGCATCGGTGAAAGAGCTTTCCTTCGCCTTCCGCAGGGCTGCCTCCCGCTTGAGAGAGATGGCGAGCCAGGAATACTGGAACGCGGGGGGAGAGGGAAGGACGGGAGAAAGGGGGCCGTAGCCTGGTAGGCGTGGTGGACCGTGCTGTAGAACTTGTCCCTTCGTGTACATGAGGATTGACGCAAAATCTCATACATTGCGAATGCCTTCTGATTTTCTTTATTACGCAGTTGCTTTGCTTTATATACAGGCGATGAGCGAAAATCGCGTTCCACTCCCTTTTTCGCTGCACGTCCACATTATACTGATCGCTCTATCTTGACTCAAGTCTTCTTCGACTTCCTCTTCCCCCTCGAGCTCACCACGGCTTTTCTTGATGACCTAGCCACGTCTTCCTGTATTTTCCCCTGCTTCTCAACAGCTGCCTTGAGCATCGTCAGGCCGACGAAGAGGCCGACCAAGCCCACGAACAATACCAGGAGGATCGCGGGGATGGCTATGGCATAGTATCGCGGTGGGAAAATGGCGTGAAGACCTACGTCGGCATCAATGAAGGGCTGTGTCGGCGTGAGGGAGGGGGAGGTATAGGCGCATGCGGTCTTAAATGTGGGTCATTCCCATAAGTATGTCACGATTGGGATTGCATGATGCCGTAGCCAGAAACACATGAGGTAGTCCCTGGCAAATCTCAACCCTACTGGCTGCTAGAGGGCATACACCGCCTTACAGCACACCATGCGACCAACAACGTAAACATTCCTTCGTGTGCCTTATGTGACATTCATGAAGCGCAGCGAAAGCCCATAAACTTGAAACAAATGTCCCAGGGATGCACGCAGTGGGTAATCACCTACCACGACCAGGACCCAGAGAGTGTAGTAGACGAAGACTACGACGGCCACAAACAGGAGAAAAGCTCCCACCAATTGATCTTCCTGTGACGGAATTAAGAACCCATGAATATCTCGGTATCTGCAGTTGGAGAAATTTCGAACTGTCAGGCAACTCACCCCCATTCACGGCACACCGGGTCCTGATTTTGTCTTGTTCGGCTTTCGCGTCGCTCGTTGCAACTCGATAGGCGCTACTTCCTGCCGGGGGAGTTGAGGAGTCCTTGAAGTCAGGGGGAAGGGCACAAATACATTCCCGCCAACCTCCCACTCGTGCTGGCATGTGCATACCCATCGTAAAATGTTGTCTTCCATGCCATGTCTTGCACCGGTGGGGAGCCCCGGGACGCCACGCGTGTGCATCTAACATGCCAGGCAGGGGGGAGTCGGCGATTGGAAGATAGATCCAGGCTCGCGTGCCGTCTGCTCCATCACGCGCTTGGGCTGCGTCCATTTTAACCACGGACAAAGGTGCCGAGGCCTTGCCGGGCACAGAGGCAGATTAATTACAAAGCAAAATACAACTTGAAGCGGTTTATTACATCGAGAAGCGACTTTCGGTGCCTCACGGCTCGACTGGCGTCGCAGGCACGCAGATCGTAGTCAGACCCCCCGCACAGAGGGAAAAGCCGTCCTGCGCTTCGACATAGTTTTCTCCTTCCTAACCTAAGAATCACCACCCATGTTTTTCTTTTCTCAGACGTTTTTAGGTATGGTGCAACGTCTGGCGACTGTCGCAGCTTTGCTCCTGCCCTTCACCTCAGGTATGACTCAGACGTAATGGATTTAGGTGAAGAGAAGAGAGGCGTTGAGCTCGCCACCGTTTTTTACGTGGAAATGCAACCCTTATAAGGCTTGTGGTAGTTGTAATCATTGCCAGACCATCAATCTACATCGGAGTCCTCTGATAACCTTTCGCCGTAGTGTATGATGATAGAGGAGGTGACTTTGCTGAATTTTTCGCAGGATCGAGAGAAAGTGATGGAGGAAATGATGCATGTTGTTAGGGGTGTGCTCGCGCTTCGATCCCATACTAGCGAAGTTGATGCAATTGTTTTACCCGCGAGTCAAATAGCAGTCGTTATCGCAATCCCCTCATGCCTTTCTCTCAACGCGATCTCCCCTGGCATTCCCGGTCACAGCCTTCCTCCTCCCAAGCTCTCCCCTCCCTCGCGTCCCTTCCTACCGCTCGGCCTCCACGCGTACCCTCTCCATGCAGTATGGTAGTCTGCGGGAGAAGCCTCTGAAGGTGATCATCGCCGGCGGCGGAATCGGTGGCTTGGTCCTGGCGAACGCCTTGCAACGGCATGGCATTGAGTACGATTTGTACGAGAAGACTCGAGAGTACCGTCCCTTCGGCGGCCCCATTCAGGTCCAGAGCAACGCGCTCGCTGCCCTGGAGGCCATCAACAAAGATATGACGGAGAGGATCATGGCGGCGGGGACCACGACGGGCAACCGCGTCAACGGCTTGAAGGACGGCGTGACGAACAAGTGGTACTGCCAGTTCGACACCGGGGCCCCGGCGCAGAAACGCGGCCTCCCCTTGACCCGAGTAGTCGACAGACCTGACCTGCAGAGCATCCTGCTCGAGTACATGGACCGGAGCCGGCTGCACACGGGCGTGGAGGTGGCGGAGTACACGCAACTCGCGGACGGGTCGGTGGACGTGACGCTGACGAACGGGGAGAGGGTGCAGGGCGACGTGTTGGTGGGGGCGGACGGGATCTGGTCCAACATCCGCGGCCAGATGCATTCGGAGAGTCCCGGGAAGGAGAGCGCGACCTACTCGGGGTACACGTGCTTCACGGGCGTGTGCCTGGCGCGCCCCCACGACGTGAAAGAGGTGGCCTACAAGGTCTATCTCGCCTCCGAGAAGTACTTCGTCTGCTCGGACGTGGGGAAGGGCCGCATGCAGTGGTACGCGATGCTGGGCCAGCCTTCTGGGAAGAAGGTGCCTGACGGAGTGCAAGGGGCCCACTTGATCAAGGAATATCAGGGGTGGAGCCGGGAGGTGCTGGAGCTGCTGGAGATCACCAAGGAGGAGGATATCAACCAGCGAGACCTCTACGACCGACCGCCCTTGCTGCTTAAGGGGTGGGCGAAGGGCCCCGTGGCTGTGTTGGGCGACGCGGCGCACCCCATGATGCCCAACCTGGGGCAAGGGGGCTGCCAGGCGGTGGAGGACGGCTACCGGCTGGCGCAGGAGCTGAGCAAGATCACCGACCGGGGGGACGTGGCATGGGCCCTGCGCATGTACGAAAACCAGCGTCTGGTCCGGTCTTCTGCTGTCCACGGCCTCGCACGCATTGCCTCGGACGTGCTCTTCCAGTCCAAGCTCTTGTTCAGCAATCCTGTCATCGGCAGCTTCGTCGGCCTCATGATGACCATCTCCATGCCCCTCATCCTCGAGTTCCTCTACCAGAACGTGCTGGACGAGTCGGACTGGGGCAACGCCAAGGGCCGGCTCTCCAACATGGCGGCCTACGAGGACCAGAGCAACACTTATAAATCTGTGCGAGAAGCGCAGCAGGCTCTGGCCTCGAAGGAGCGACAGTTGCAACCCAACTGAGGCATGCGGGCCGGCACGGTAAGGAGGAACAAAACAGCGAAACAACGAGACCAGAGCAGCGGTCATGACGGTTATGGAGCGATAAAATAGGCGAGAGACAGCGGGCGCGACGTGGACTCTTCGCTCTGTTGTACAGTAGAGGGGACGCCAGGCAGGCGCTGCGACCGGGGTTAAATCTGCAGGCATAAAGTGGTCGAGCGAAGCGGGTAGAGCACAGACGTGGCCCCAAACCAGGGGGTCCTGCATAGCGCGCCTCTAAGATGGTTGATGTTGTTCTTTTTAAATTTTCTTTGGCAAGACCCGGGGTAACATTGAGATAGTATATACTGCCTCGCACGACCGTCTAGTCATGCGGTGGGGTTTCTTTTCTTTTTTTCCAGTCCATTCGATTTGAGTTCCTGTTTTTAGGACCCTGAAAGAGAGGCTGTGCGTGGGCGCATGAATGGCCTCTTCTCTTTAGCTAATTTGTTCGAAAGATATTAAGAAAGGTATTGAAGAGGAGCTACTGCAATTACAGCAGTAGCTCCTCTTCAATATGCAGCATACGCCCCAGACATTGCTCTACAAAGAAGAAGAACAGTCAGAAATGTGACGATGCAGGAGTCGGGTACCGTTTATGAAGTTCTTGTACAAAGTGTTCTTTTGGTTAAGACGTTTCATTTCAGTGACTATCTCTACTGTGTCGGAAAACACTCCAACTCGCCGACTTTCGTTCGAAATACCTTCCAGCGCCTATTTCAACACTTTTGGTGACCATTTTATCCCCTCCACGCCCTATCACCCTTAATCCATTGCAGTCCTTCTTCTATCTCTGTCCGCCTCTTACATTTCCCTGCCGTGACCAGAGAATCGTCAATGGCCTCTCTAGGCCCATCTTCCCTCATATCCCACCACCGCCAACCCGCAACTCCGCGTCATAAACCCTTCTCGCGCTGTTATCGGACAAGACGTTGTAGGCTTCCGAGACTTTCTTGAACATCTCCTCCGCCCCCGCCTCTTTGTTCTTGTCGGGATGAAAGCGGAGGGCCAGGCGGTGGTAGGCTTTCTTCACCTCCCCCGAACTCGCCACGCGTCCGATACCCAAGACGGAATAGTGCGTGGAAACGTTCGAGCCAGAGTGAGGAACGGAGGAGGTGGAACGGCTGCGACCCCACCCCGGCAAAGGTCTGGATGATTTCGGGCCTGGAGCACCGCTGCCATTCGCATTGCTCCCTGCGTTTCTTTTCGTGTTTGAGAAGTTGTAGGCGCGGCGGTTGCTCGAGTAAGAAGAGGAAGAAGCTGACCGTCCAAAGGAGCCTGCTGGACCGTTGTGGGGGCCGCTAGCTCTAGCAGGCTCGGCCTCCTTCTGGTGCCGGCGGTAGTATTCGAAAAAATCGCGAAAGACCCCCGCCCTATCAGCGTCCTCTTCGTCTTCCGCCCCCGTGACGTCCTCCTCCTCCTCCTCCTCTTCGCTACTCGACTCCTCGAACGGGCTCGAGACTCGATACCCCGGCTTCCGCCCTTTTCCATGGCGCCAAGGTCGGCCGCCCCCCCGCCAATGGGAATCATGTTGCTGCTGCTGTCTTTTGGCAAAGTCGCGCCGCTCCTTCTCCACTTGCATTTCAATCCGCACACTTTCCAGTTCGCTTTGCACGTCCGCCACCGATCCCTTGACGCTGGCCCCCACATTTCCTGCCTCTCTCCCATCTTCCCGGCCTCCCCCTGCAGGATAGGCGTGCTTCAGGTACGTCTCGTAGTCGAATATACTCTCCCCCCACCGCTTCATTTCCCTCCAGGCCCTGGCCCTTCGGAGGAAAGCCTTCCAATAGTCAGGCTTTTTCCGGAGGGCATGCGTGCAGTCCTCTTTCGCCTTCTCGAACAAGCGCAGGGCCATGTGGGCGGCGCCACGGTTACAGTGCAGCACGGCGTTCATCGTGTCCCATTCCGGGTCCAATTTCAAGGCTTCCCCGTAGTGCGCCAAGGCGGCCTCGAACTTCTGTTCGCGGAATGCGGCGTCTCCCGCCTCCTTCGCCCGCCGGATGGCCTGGATGCGCACCAGTTCCTTGGACACCCACATCACGTGGCCGTGATGGCTGAGCAACGACTTCAAGGCGGCCAGGGCGTCGTCCTCTCTGTCAGTGTACCGCAGGCAACGGATGTAGCTCCGTTGTTCGAGGGAGTCCATGCGGAGGATGACGTTCACAGGGGCGTGCGGGTTGGCATCGCCAGGCGAAGACGGAGAGGTGCCCCCCCCATCGG
>NW_005803658.1:0-6911 GCF_000240725.1 Microchloropsis gaditana
CCGCCCGCTTCCCCCCAATGCTTGCCTGGCCCGGGAGAGGTCCGCTCCAGTGTAGCCCGTGGCTTTCGTGGAGTACTCTTGGTTGTGCCCCGCCTGGAAGCGGTCGGGACCCGCAGTCCAGGTCTCCTTGTCGGGAAGCAGGGGTGTGTGACTGTATCGACCGTGCCACACAGACACCACGGTGGTAGACGCCATGAGAAGCCGTGAAAATATCGGGTTTTCCAGAATCTATGACCAAATCATTCCCGCGACTCACCAGAGGTGCCCTGCTGCCTCTTTGTTCTCCCTCGCAACCCAGTACACAGCCACAGTGCAGGGCTGCTCGCTGTCGAAGCGGAAGGAGAGGTGATACCTCGCCTTGTCCCCTCCTCCATCTTTCATATCTTTTCCTGTCTCCGTCTCCTTCTCCCGGGAGACACCAAGGCGGAGCGTATCCTTGTGCAGGTGGCAGGTGTTTTTAATCATTTTGGTCCGCTGGACCACTGTCTGGGGGCGTCTGGGTGGATTGACAACCTGAGGCGCCAAGAGTCCCGAGATGTAAAGAATGGAAGACGTCGAGGATCAATATGTGAGGGCGTTTCTATGAAAAATGAGAGGGCTGAATGGAGCGAGGACATATTAAACTTATTTTACAAAACGCATGTATCCGCTCACTCACCCAAACTCTTCCATTGGCGGCGTTGGCTGCTGCTGCAGCCGCATCAGCAGTACCACTGAATAAACGTCCAATTCCAGGTCTGGTCTCGAATCTGATGCCACTGTATGCCTCTTGTGACCCGGGAGGGGGTTGTCGATCTTATGTCACATATTAAAATAGGGAGAAACGGTGAAATCCTCAAAGGAACCGCGATTTACGATCCGTGTGTTCTGATAAAGCATACTTGGAAACAGGCAGTACTGCGTTGTAGTAAGTCATCGAGTAACGTACCTTGAGCGTTGGGTGGAGTCATGCTGGCTGAGTGATTGCCCATGATTACTATTCCAGTTCGTCCTGAGAAACAATCTCGCCGTGTCGGTTGAAGTGGGAATGAGCGAGCAATGGCCTCCGGTCACGTACTAAGCATGGAACTGCGTGAAAATGTAGAGAACGACACGACGTATTGCTGCGAGGACCATATTGTTGTCGCGTGCAATGGTACGACCAACCAAAACTGGTAAAGGATTAAAAAAGAGATCACCTTGGAACTCGCCAGGTACTACATGCCTGTTCTCGCTTCCAGAAAACATCGCCCACGCGTATCTTGACCGCTAATAAGAAGTCATGTTCCGCAATCACAGTTGTGACTCGTCTTGCAGAATTACAGGGGAGATGGGATGGAAAAGTGAAGAGAATGGCAGCAAACGACAAAGAAGAAGAAATGGCGCTGTCGATTTCAAGCTGCCCTCCCTGATACTCCTACTCCCGGTGCTGCAGCTACTCCCTCTTGTCGCATCCCTCCAACTACAACATTCGACATGTCTCCGCTCCTCTCTCACCGCGATTTATAGCGCCAGCAGTAGGGGCTGCAGGGCTAGTAGTAGCACCAGCATCAAGAGTGGCAGCCTGAACATTTTTCCCGCCGCCGTTACCTCCTCTGCACCTAACCTCTCCCTACCCAGGACCCTCAGCCAGATTGAAATTCGGCGAGCAACTGTCAGGGATTTCCCGGCCATAGCTAGTACTCGCAAAACTATCATCTTCGTGCCTAAACAGGGCGGTGGAAATGGTGCAGGCGTTGTCCGCCGGGCATTGGAAAATGCAAGCTCCCAGGAAGAGCGGGAGATGCTGTCCAAAATCCCTTACCTTGTCACCGGACAGGCCATCGCCTTCATCGCCATAGGGAAGCCAAAGATTTCCTTGGGAGGAAGCGGGTCTTCCCGCGTGATCGGTACTGTCGATGTCTTCGAACGTGACCGGGAGGGTCCGTCCTTACCGCGCCGCCTGTTCCTGAAAAATATGATTGTGGACCCTGACTTCCGGAGGCAGGGCCTTGCGAGAAGACTCCTCGCGCGTACGGAGGACCACGCCAGGGAAGTTGGAATCAAGGAGATCCACTTGGAGGTGCTGGCCAACAACGAGGCAGCCAAGGCTCTGTACGAGGAGCAAGGGTTCGAGTACACGCGTGGCCCCCTTGACTCCCTTTGGCGTCTCCTGAAGATCGGTAAAGTAACCATGACTAAGCGGTTGTGAACACTATGAAGGCAAAAGCAAAAACCTTGTGGGAGGAAAGAGAAGGCGGTGGTCGCATTTGTCGACGAAGCCCTCTCGAGGGCCCCAGTTGTGTGTGATCTTTCTTCTCCGTTGCAGATATTACAGTGTGATACTCACAGCGCCAAGTCCTTCTCCACTTGCTGTCTGATTGACTTTAATTTGGCCTTCTCGACCTCAGTGTGCATTTTTTAAAAGTGGGGTTCCCACTCCTATGTATCATGCTTTCCACGTTTTAACGGACTCATGGGGCTTGGACCCTGCCGTTCTGCACCGCATAGCTCCCGCTCGTCTGCTCCCTCTGCCCAAATTTCCCTTTCTTAAGACAGTGTCCTGAAGGATATGATCGTTTAGACATACATTGGTGCTCACCCACTCCCTCTAGGCGCAGAGAGGCCGCCTGCCCCCCTATCCCAATCTTATTCGGTCTCTCCCTCCTCCTGCGGCGCCTTCTTTCGTTCTTCCGACTTGCGCCTTTCAATGTACTCCTCCATATCATATCTGATTGTTCCGTCGGCCTCCCAGCCCAGGGCCCTGCCTCCTGGCGTCGTCTCCATGTACTTCTCCACGTCCGGGTCCTTCACTCCTTCGGGCCACGCCGCCTTCGACCCGACCACAAATTTCTCCTTCCACGACGGCCCAAAAATCTTTCCCATGCCCCACAAGGCCATCTTGACCACGTACAAAGGATCCAAAAATATGACTTGACTGCTTTCCATCCAGGGATAGTACTGGTGGAGAACGTCGAAGACTGCGGCTCTGTAGTCGGCGTCCGGCATGCGGAACCCCCCCCCTTGGGTGTTTATGAGAAATTTCACGAGCGCTGGGCCTTCCCGGGGCATCAGTGCTTGAGCCCGTTCGGCCGCATACACTACCTGCTTGACCATTTCTGCGCGAGTACCTCTGTGATTGTTATTTGGAAAAGTGAGCTAGTGTAAGCGAATGGGAAAGAGAGTTTCTAAGGCCTATGCCTTTTTTTGATGTGGGACGCCATTTTTGACAGAGTGTCACATTTTACCTACTCTAAATTGTATACAAAAATACTATATACTCACTTAATCATTCCTTGCATCATAATGATCGGTGGATGCTTTCCAGCTTCCTCAGGCTCGTATTCCAGCGTCAACATGAAAGGACCTTTGCCATTGTTTGCCCGCAAATTGTCTTCGACCGACGCGATACTAACAGGCCCTAATGCCGAACGCCATGCCAAAAAACCTTCATAGTGCCGTATAGCATCATCCAAGTCATCTTTAGCAAGTCTCAAGTGCGACGACAGCACTCGTAGATCGACCTCAGGCCACCGGGATTGCATCGCCGCTAAATTGCCATCTGTTGGCACGGGCATGGTCTCTGCGCTTGTGAAATTCGTCTCTTGAGTGATGCACACACCAAGATATGAATTGTCACGGCAGGAAAAGTGATCGGGACGCGGGGAAGCTGTACAACCTGCTTCTGTGTTCTGTGTCGGGTTTGCATGCGCACGGATGAGATGTGATCACAACTCTTCGTCATCTATGAGGAAAAAAATGCAGAATGTTTTAATTAAGATTCATGAACCCCTGCCGCACCCATGTCAGTGCGGACGGCGCCATCATTGTCCTGTGTAGGGCTGATGACTGCGCGCTGGGCATCGAGGTGACCCTCTTGGCCCATATGCCTGGACTCGATCATTCGCCAAGTTACTTCTCTCGGAGCCCGTATGTTGTTCTTGTAAATTGATCTAGAAATCGTATTAGCCACCTTTTAAGGCGCTTTTTTGCGTATGCTTAAGTGATGTGCAGGATTTATGCACCTGAGGCACGTTTTGTGCATATGGCATAGTTGTGTCATGTCGCTCTTCTCCTTTTCACCTTTACATCCTTTTCTTTACTACTTGATTAAAAAAAACACGACACCAATTGAAGAGAGAGCCTCCTTAAGCAAAAAAGACTTGATATAAAGCTGACGATTGAATTATCAAGTTTCCTTTTTTATATGCCCTTACTTGATTGCCTTGCGGTAACAAACCTTCAACATCTATGAAAGAGTAGGCCGTGGCCTACTTTTTATAGACGGGTCAAAACGCTGTAAAAATAAACACTGTAAAACAATAACTGAGCTCAAATACCGTAACTCCTCATGCAATTCCCCAATCTCTTCTTTTGGACCTTGAAAGGTCGAATCAAACTATCTTGGCTCTCTCAATCCTTTTTCTGGTTGATATTATTCCGACAAATCCACGCTGTCCTCTTCCATTCCCAGGTCCTCATCCATGGCATTAAAAATCTCACTCCCGACACTGCTTCTTCGTCCCACCCGCTCAGTCCCCTTCGCAACACTTATGGCCAAGGGAGAAGGTAAGGGCACAGACATAATCAGGGAGGCTCTCGCTGGCGACCAATCCCCTAACCTATCTCCTTCCATGCCTTCCTCGGTCTCGACTCCCAATACCGCGTCCTGCAGCGCCTGAGTGAGCATGGCAGATGCAAAGGCATCGTCACTCTTCAGCCCAAGGCCACGGTGGTAGTATTCGATGGCCCGATCCAGATCGCCACACAGGTGGTGGGTGAAAGCCAGGGCGACGTAGGTCCCACTTTTCTGAGTACACAGGCCCAAAGCTCGCTCATACCACGCGATGGCCTCCCTAAAGCGACCAGTCTTTCGACAGCAATGCGCCAGGTTCACCATCGTTGCTTCCCACCGCACGAGTGTGCAGGCCTTGTTGGACGCACTGGCCAAGCCCAGTACCTTCTCGAAACGGGCGGCGGCCTCTCGGAAATGTCCTCGGCGGTACAAGATCACTCCCCATTCGTTGTGGACCAAGGCGTCCATCGGGTTGAGCCGGTGAGCCTCCCGCACGAAATGTAAGGCCAGGGACAGATTGTTGGTCCGCAGGTACTCCATGCCTGTGTATAGCAAGGGCAAGTGCGCCGAAGGGAAGAGACGCGCCGCAGTCCGGTAGGCGGCCATGGCCTGATCGCTCTCGTCCTGCGCGGCGAAGGCGTTCCCGAATCCGATCCAGGCAGGGACGAAGGTGTGGTCAAGCTTGGCAGCCTTATGGAAGTAGCGTTGCGCGGTCTCATTTTTGTGAATGCAGACGTAGTAGCACCCGACGCCAAACCACGCCACCGCGCTCCTGGGCTGAGTGTCTACCAGTCTGTGCGCCGCGTAGTACAGCTCGGTTTTTAGACGCAGCTCGGCCAAAGATGCCAGGTAGAGGGGCAGACACTTGTCGAAAAAGGGATCCTGGGTGCGAATTTGCTGACAGAGCCGGTGAGCGCCCGCCAAATCATGTTGGTAGTAATAGGCTAAAGCCGCCTGGGCTGTCAGGGTGGCCGCGTCTCTCCCAAAGCCCAACGCTTCCAAACCCGCGAAGGCACGATGGATCGTCTGATGTTGTTCCTCCGCCGACAGGACGCCGTCCGAGAAACATAGGAGGCGAGTCGCATACATGAGTCGGAGCCAGTCATCTCCCACCACCTGCTCTGTGCCTGCAGCGTCCTCCTCCCCTTCCTCCTCCGACCCGGGGTCGAAGGCCAACTCCCGCGCCAGCAACCGCTGTTCTTCCTCCTGCGACAAAAGTTTCCGATCGGCCAAGAACTCCAACGCCTCCACGCAGTACACGTCCACCTCCAACGCATGCCGGCACCAGGCCACAGCCCTCTCCCTATTGTCCTGCCCTGCGAAAATTTGAGCGCGCAAGAAACACAGGGCCGCGATCGTGGTGAGCACTGCTTGTGCCTGCTCTGTCGGGCGTAACGAGCGGGAGCTTGGCTCTCCTTTACCGTCTCTCAGCATCTCCGCTTGCCGCCACGTCTCCGCGCGCCAAGAGCCCTTCTTTCTGGGATTGTCCCCCCGGGAACCCGACTTGGAGCTTTCTGCCACGTCGGCGACGTTTTGACGCCCCGCCGCCACAACAGCTGCACGAACGTTCCGCAAATGTCTTGACTGCCGTTCGCACGGCGACTCCTCCTGCCTTCTCGCCCCCCTATCTCCTTCCCCTTCCGCATCCTCCTCCTCGTCCTCCCAACACGGCAAAATCTGATCGAGGAGGTGCAAGCATTCCTCCTGTGGATCGGAGGCTCCCAAACATTGCGCAGCAAGGAGATACGCCTCTAATGTGCTCCTTGCTGTGGTATGTACATTGCTGACGGACGCGTCCTTCCTGCTGCCCTTGAGGCTTTGACCACCGCCAGCCGTATCTATCTCCGCAGGGACAGAACCAGCCGCGGCTGTGAACAAGGCGTGTTGCTCCTGCCGAGTCAAGGGTCTCTGCGCATCCTTGATGGCCAACAAGCCGTATTTTTCCAAGACATGCACGGCCTTCCGGTTCGCCCGCGCCTGGTAATGGGCCCGGCCGAGCAAGACCACGTCCTCGGGGAGGCGGCCTGCGGTGAGGCGGACTAGTTTGTCGGCGTAAAAACACGCACGGCCCGGCAAACGTTTGCTTAAGGCGTCTTGGGCAAGCTGCCGAAGCTTTTTTGAGATCTTGTCTTTGTGTCTTTCACGTGCTCGGAGACTTTGGTCGGGGTAGGAGGACGAGAAAGCTGCCTCCTTCATGGCCATCGCCACTGCACCTTTTGTCTCGCTGGTATGATTCCGCGTGACGGTCGTTGTATACGCCAAGGCTGAAGCAGGAGTGGCGGTTGTGAACATGCGCTGAAAACCAGGAGTAAGACTGGTGTTGCCGAACCGTCCCTCCGCCTCTGCCTCGTCTGCTCCCCCCCCCCCGTTATTCGTT
>NW_005803658.1:10794-24676 GCF_000240725.1 Microchloropsis gaditana
TGACCCGGGGAGGGAGTTGAACTCCATAGTTTCCACACCTTCAATCTATCTTTGACCACCAGTGTTGCCACGCCCGTGTTTCAGGCTTGTTACGGTACTCTCCACGTATTTCTGCCCTCCCCGCCTCCCGGAACAGAAAAAAGCAGGTACCGTAGGGCACACAAGTCCGCGACGTTCTCAATGTCAATGCTGGGGCTGGAGGTAAAATAATTATACTCGTCCGAAAAAGCGAGTATTTCTCCCAAATCCCGTAAATTGAGAAATCCTCTGGAGTGACCCTGCATGTGTTCGAGAGGAAGGCCGGAATAATATCAGTGAAATTGGCACGGTAAGGTGCTTAGCAAACGGACTCGCTCATTTCTACCGCCCCGGTCTGGCGACCACCACGCCCTCCCCTTTCTGTCCGCCCCCAAAAGAAGAAAGTAAGCGCACGTCCGCGTTAGATGACCGAGCGTGGCTTAAAACCATGTAAATTGCACGTGATAATCTAACAACGACCGGTTTATCGCTACATATTTGTGGCTTTCTGGTGGTATCCTAGCGTCTCACTTCGCTTCTTTTACCTCCTCCCTGCCTTCCGCTAACTTAGGACTCTCTCACGCTTGTATCACCATACACGGTGGATACCGAGCTATTTGGTTGACCAAGATGCAGGCAATCATCGTTCCAGAGCCTGGACCACCTGAAAATATGTGTTTGGGTCAAAGGCACCTTCCTGTTTGCGACGAGCAGAACACCCTTCTGGTTCAAGTAGCCTACACAGCCCTCAATAGGGCCGATACATTACAGCGCCAGGGCCTGTACCCCCCCCCACCGGACGCCTCTGATATTCTAGGGCTTGAATTAAGTGGAATCGTCTGTGAAGTTGGCCCCGGTGCGGAGGCCTCACGTTTCAAGCGGGGAGACCGAGTCATGAGCCTCGTGACCGGAGGGGCTTATGCGGTGTATTGCCTCGTTGACGCCGCCACAACCATGGCCATACCAGATTCGTTGCCCCTGCGTCTAGCCGCCTCCATTCCCGAGGCTTGGCTCACAGCCTATCAGCTTTTGCATTTCGTGGGGAATTTCCAACCGGGCGACAAGGTATTAATACACGCGGGAGCCTCCAGCGTGGGTCTAGCTGCCATACAGCTTGTGCGTGAGATGGGCGGAGTTCCCATGGCCACCGCATCCACCAAAAAACAGCACCTTCTCCATAAAATGGGCGTGGCACCCCAGCATGCGATTGACTACACGAATAATCCATATCCATCCTTGGAATCCGCCGTCGAGGCCGCTACGGAAGGGGGTGGGGTGGATCTAGTCCTGTGTTGTGTAGGTGCCCCTTACTTCGGCCAAAATCTCCAAGCCCTGGCCAAAGGCGGTCGCTTGGTCCTGTATGGGTTGATGGGGGGCTCTTTGGTTCCGTCTCCTCTGGATCTGCGTGTCTTGATGAAGAAAATGCTGCAGGTGACGGCCACCACCCTCCGGGGGCGGCCCCGCGAGTATAAAGCCCGGCTTGTGGAACGTTTCTGGACGGAGGAAAGGAGACAGAAATTTGTGGCGGGCATAAAGAATGGGAGGGAGAAAGGAGAGTCCTTCGAGACAAATGTGTGCAGGACTTTCCCCTGGGGAGACGCGGCTCTGGCGCATGCTATGATGGAGAGGAACGAGAACGCCGGGAAAATCGTGCTGGCAGTCACGCCCTCCTTGGACGAGAGGTAACTGAATGGACGGGCAATTTCATGCCCGCACCGAGTCATCATGCATGGAATTGTAAGCAAGAATGTGAAAGAAACGGGCATTGCGATCCGTAACAGCCGCGAATCCACAGCCAGCTTGAATTATTCCTTCACCGTCACGTCTTGGCGAGTGCTTGCGATTCCAAGTCTCTGAATGTCTCACCCTGCCGACATGACACCCGTGATGCGCAACAGCGATGCCCGGCGACCTTTCGTCCCGCCCCATTCCAAATGGACTCCTCAGTCAGGGCACCCCCTCCGCCTCACCCCGAACCCTCAGTACCCACCGTGCCGCGGAGGAGGAGGAGGTGGGGGCGGAGGTCCTCCCCCATAGCCGTAGCCAGCAGCGTGGCCATGCCGCTGTCCAAAGGACCCCAAGCTCTGTTGAGGTTGGTAATGCTGCGGTGGAGGGGGGGGAGGCAGCTGTGTCCGTCTCTCCTCGAATTGCATCCGCCCCTCCTGTCCGAAGCCTTGCTGGTAATTTGAGCTGCCATTCTGGGGCGACGCCACCGGCATGGGTGTGCCCCTCCCTCCTTCCCCGCTTGCCCCTCTTCCCGCCTCTCCCTCGCCTCTCTCTCGGAAATACAATTGCAGCAAGAACTTGCGAGCCTTCGGGTCCCACTGAGAGAGAAACCTCCCTTCTCCCTTATCGATCTCCACGTTCGGAATCTTGAACCCGATCGTCTCGTAGGGTTCACAGGCGAACAATAGGTACTGCCACTCCCGCTCCTTGGTGCTCTCCACCCGCTGTTCGAAGGCAGACATGAAGCGGTGCCGCGGTTGCACGTCCTCCTCCGCCTGCGGGTAATCGATCTCGAAGATCAAGGACCGCTGCCGCGTGCTCAGGTCCCGAGCTTTGGTCACCTTGTACCCTGGACGGCCGATTTTCATCATCCGTCGGGCCGCCACCATGGTAGGCTTGTTGGGCCGGTACTGCTGCTCTTTCGCTTCCCGCGCCGCCCGCCGTGCCAAGTTTTCCTGGTGGCGTTTCCCCTGCGTATGGGCCAGGTAGTTCCCCTCGTTGTTGTGCAGGGTTAGGCAGAGCTTGCACTCGTAGGAGCCTAGGTGGTTTCGCATAAAGTATGGGTCCTTGTTTAGGTCGATGGTCTCCAAGGCAAGCTTCCGCAGGCGCTCCCGCCGGTCGGCATTTGCCAGGGACTCGGACATCTGCCCTCCCCCGCCGAACCGGGAGCCGTCCCGGTGTTGGAAGTCGATGCCACCAGGGAGGGGGAGGACGAGGTGGAGGGTTTCGCATCTGGGAGGGGGCGTGGGTAAGGAAAGAGGGAAGGAGACATGCCGGTCAGAGGGGAGGGGGTGACGAGGGAGCGCGGAAGGCGTCATGCCAGCGGACAGGAGAAGGGCATTCCGGACATTAAAAACAACCGTGAGCACTCCGAGAGGAAAGAGCAGAATTTGCTGCCCGTATCTGTCCGTGATGAAAGTCAGTGTGCTTTCTGCACCACAGTCGTAGAAGGCAGTTGGCGGCAGAGGCTAGATCATGGTGCCTGGGGACTCCCCTCCCGCCCCTTGCGAGACAAGCAACGGGTGGGGTTCCTTACAACACATCGATAGACCAGCACGAATGCACACCTTTGCTCTTGGAGGTCCATGAAGGGACAGGCGCCAGAGGACTCGTGGCGGCCCCCCAGAGAAGAAGAGACACTCCTGACAGTGCACATCACATACACGACATGGACACTGCCGCACACACGTCTCTGCATATCGATCATTGGTTAACAAAGAAAAGACATTCAGAGGCCTTCCACGACGTACCCGCTAATGACACAATCTGCCAAAGTTTGGTCGTCCCGCAAATGCCGTCCGCCTAAAGTCAAGCGCTGCAGTGCTGCCGGAATTCCCCCCAAGCGCTCTTTATTGTCCACGGCGCTTCCATTACTGTTGCTCGCATTGCAATTCCTTGTGCCGAGCCTGAGACTCGGACGGAAGGTGCTGCTGTCCCTGATGTCGCTTTTGTACGCTTGCGCGCTGCGTACCTGAATAGCTTTCTTTAAGTCCCCAATAGTCGTTGACTCAGGTGGCCCCGCCTCAAGTGAGACCGTGCGGGACTTGCCCGTAAAGGCAACAGCGGGCAACACCACGAAGAGCTGCATGAATGCCGATGCTCCTGTAATAGTGTCTGCCGTAGGAGGAAATGGTGATTAGAGGCGAGGTATCGTATGACTCGCGCGACAGCAAGACTTGGGTCAAAATCCTTTTCCAACAAAAGGCACCCAATGGGTTTATGTCGCGTCTTAGGAGGATAAAGTATCAGTCCGCATCCTTGCGCGAAGTTTTCGACGCATGATAATGTCGCTTCATCGGGTAGCAGGGGCGTTGGCCTCCAGCCAAGACAGAAACATCATCACCGAAGCAGGCAAACGGGTCACTGCTCGAGTCAATTTCCGATCTCATGACCCCCGATACATTCCTTTCCAAAGCAACAGAAGGTTAGATATTCCTTGACTTTCTACACTGGCAAAGCTAGCGACCTTTTTACTGTTTGTAGTGGCGTCCTAGCCTGGAGTTTCTTGTTTTTGCGGAGCAAGATACTTCTCCGCGAAGGGATAACATCACAGCACAAACTACACCAAAATGTGAGTAAGTCGCGCAGAGATTTAGATAATCCCTGGTGGGTATCAGATTTTGTTAAGTGTAGGATTCAGCCCCGTATTTTGGCTTTGCCTGGTCTTCTACATGATTAGAAATAAGTTAGTGACTGCGGTCTGGGGAGTTTGTCATAGCGTGCCTGCAGCACGAACACTCCTGATACTCGATGCGTTTCTCGAGCAAACGAAATTAGCATTGTAAAGGCGGGAGTAGATCATGGAGACTCTTCAAGGTATTTCTTTCCGCTTGTCTACTCCTAAAAATGTCCTAGCTGACAGGAGGAGACCGTGGGAAGGGGTGGTTGATGGGAGACCTGTCCTTCGAAAGTATGGTGGAACGCCACGAGACATTTGGCCGTTCCATAAAGGCAGACAGGACATTTTGTCATTGTGGCAACTCAATGATATCCGAAAGGTCGAAGGGCCACGAGTCACCTCGGTCTTGCTTGACTGGCGGTGGGCGTGGGCCCGTTCCCGCGGAGGGAGCGTCGACCCCTGCCGCCTCTCGGGTCAGGGCCGACACCCCACTTCTTCCACGTTTTAGCGCGACCAAAAGTTGTTGTCTTGGGAGAAAGTGAGACCTTTTGTTGCCGGCTGGCACGCGACGCGTCGTGTGTTCGTGTCGGGCGGTGACCAGTAAAGGTTCTCAGTCCTCCTGGCCCCTATCGCTCCGGCGAAAGCGGGAGCAAGTTGGGGAAGGCCGGACAAAGCAAACATACCCAGCCCAGACATGTGCAGGGGGTCCTTTTGCGACAAACTTTCAGCGGACCCTCTGCCGCGTGAGCACATGATTCTAGTAAGATGAAGGAAGACAGCATCAGCCAAGGCCGAAGAAGGGGGCTTTTTTCTCAGGGCTCTCGTTTGAGCAGGCGAAAAGCACAGGACTCGAGCTTGATGTTAGACACCTTGTCGATATTTCTAACCTTAACTAAGCTTCCTATTACCATGTCCCTTCCCTTCTTGCCCGAAAGCCTTGACAGCAGGCATGACGGCAGTGCACCGTGGTGTGGCTAAGCTGTCCAAGACCTGCTTTTCCTTTTCACGGACCCGGGGCCACCCCACACTTTCAAAAGCTGCCTTATCTGCCTCGAAAGAAGTAGTCCAGTGGGGACGTTTAGGGCGCTCGTGCTTCCCCATGTCTGCCGGCACACTAGGCCTGTGGCCAGGAGGGGAAACGGTCTTGCGGTTACCCTCGTACCCCTCGAATCAGCCAACCTGCACCCCGTGTCCTATCCCCAGTGTTTCTCTGCGTAACTGGGGCACTTTGGCACGGGTAGCGAGAAATTTGGGCGGATGCGGCGGGAGGATACTGTCATTGCGACGGCATACGCCTATGTCCTTCCCGCCCTCATCCTCTGCCTTTGCTCCCCTCCCCTCCGTACCCGCCACTCTTCCCTCCCCACCCTTTCCGATGCTTCCTTCTTGCCGGAGTGTCATGACACAAGCAAGTCTTCGAGATACTAATGCGCGGATCGAGCCTAAAGTGCCCTCTCAGTCCTCAATTCAATTTGTCCCGCGCCGAAATTTCTGGTCTCCGCGTTTCCTGCGTCAGCTCGGGTTACCCTGGTTCGCGCAAGTATTTTATGGGACACTCTTCGTCATCGGCGTCGGTGCCCTGGCCGTCACCTTATTCGCGACATCGACTGTCTTTGCTGTTCTTTTTCTGGTCGCTTTTTTAGGGTACAAACTCTTCAACAGACAGCCGAACCTGATGCGCCAGGTCATGCGGCGACAAAGGCCTGCAGGGTCCCCGCCCTCACTTTTTGGTCCGCTCCTGGACATGATGACAGACGGGATGCTTTTTGATGGTTTAAAAAGTGCTAGAGGTGCCATAGAACGAGACGTGTTGGGTATAATTAATAGTCATCCTCAGCTTCGGAGATATGGGACAGACTTTCGCTCGACGGGCTTGCACAAGATGAGTATGCAGGTGGTGAACGAGGGAGAGAAGCATGTCGTGATGCAGCTCTTAGTAGCTTCAAGTAAACCAAGGGAGATGTTTGTGCAGGTGGTTGCAAGTCGGCATGAGGAGGAAGAAGACGGGACAGGAGATGGAGAGGAGAGGTGGGACTATGAAGATGTATCAGTGCAAACACCAGATGGGAAGGTTATAGATTTGACAAAGGAGCTATTCAAAGGAAAAGGAGGAAGGCGTATAATTATTGATGTACCTCCACGACGAGTGAAGAAAGATGAGGACTAAGTAAAGCGCCACATCGTAGAAAAAGAAGTCATCAATTTGACGAGGCATTCTTCGGAGCTGGCGTGCTTGTTGTATCGCCGGCTCAGTTCGATACGTGCTTTTTCCTGTGTACTAATAAATTTCTTGAAATTATATTAGGGCTTTTCTCTTTTACACAGGTTTGCTTACAGCTAGATACAACTGCTCACAGATATACTGTAGTGCAGGAAGCAAGAGGTTGTGCTTCAACCGTTAAAATTTTGATTTGAAGAACGTCCTAACCGTTCGAGACCGTTAAGAAGGATCGCTCCAACATGATTGCATTCTACTCGAGGTGTCTCTGCACCAACATATTTATCTCCATCTGATCCAAACTAAGCTTCATAAAGATTTTTATTCGTAGACTTTGTATGGTGGTCGTAACTTGTACGGTCAATTCATACATTTAAATTGCGAGAATCTTTTCTCCATAGAAAAATATTGCGATTGTTCATGACTAGATGGCTTTCGCTTGAGAGCAATAAATTATTCTGCAGAACCATTCATACACTCAACATTTCTGAATGTTATGAAGTATTTGGTGCAGATTTTCTGTGGGAAGATGAGGACTTTGTCTCTGATCGCGACAGCAGCCGGACTGGTGGGCGTCGCATATGGTGCGGAGCAAACGTAAGTGCGGCTTGATACACAAAATGTTGCTTGTTCACAAAAGCTGCGAAAATATGCATGTATTATCGGTTGTAATGATGATTTTAGGCTATCGACTGGATTTATTACGATGTGGCGAAATATCCGCCTTGTGTCTACTTCTGATTGTTCGCTTGTAGGCATGCTTTGAAACAGTTTAATAAAGATTAGTTGCATCGGATCTTGTACTTAATCTCTTGATTACTATAATAAATGTTAAGATGCGGGACACGGCTCGCGCCCGAATGCCCCGATGGATCGTTTTGCAGCACTGGATTGGGCGAATGCACGAGCCTACTTGGCGGCCTCAATACAAAAGGAGGCATGTGTAAGCTGAAACCAGACATGTGCGGTAAGTGCCCACATAGCTGCATGACAACCTCTACCAGCAAAGCTGTTGAATTTGATTAGACCACGTGATGTATGGGCAACATACATCATGTAGCTTACATGCGTACTTTCATTCTCCTCTATTTGATTCCCCGAAGCCCAATTTGTCGACCCAGTGTGCGGTTGCGACGGCGTTGATTACTCAAATGAATGCGAGGCCAACATGAAGGGCGTATCCGTGCAGTCAAAAGGCAATTGTCCCAAAAGTGGCGGACTAAACAACCTTCGGCCGGGCATTGGTGGCAACGCCGAGGGAGATCATGATTCAACTGCAGCTATCTACGGCACCTCTACAACAGACTGCGGTGGACCGACGGCCATTAAGTGTGCGCCTGACCACGTTTGTATCTATGAAGCGGGCAACGAGTGCGGAAAAGCCGAGGGTTCCGGTCACTGCGAGCCCACGAAAGACATAATGTGCATGGTAATATTCGTATGGTTGATGATCGGGGCAGGAAGCGTTGGTATTTCCCCCCAAAAGAGTAAATAGTGACGCACTTATACGCATTTGTAATCATCAATTAACTCCTGCGAAATACCATCCCAAATTTCTCAAGACCATTTCCATCGGAATAGATCATTGCCCCATCCACCCCTTCATTGTGGCTTTCCTTTTCTCCACACCCCACTCGTCTAGACTGACTACACCCCAGTCTGCGGATGCGATGGTACAACGTACAGCAACGCCTGTGTGGCGCAATACCAAAACGGCGTTCCTGTTCGAGGCCCCGGTACCTGCGAAGATGCAAGCGAGGGAACCGCGGACATTGCGGACACAAGTGGAGGACAGGATGTCGAAGAGCCCGCGAATGACCTGATTGACGGAGCGGAGGAGGTGGGCGAGGAACGAGAGGGAGGGCTTTTCCCCACGCACAAATGCACAGCAGATAAAGATTGCGGTCTCCACGGGTATTGCCACGTGCAAGAAGGGGGATGTAGCTCAAAAAACCCCATCACGGAGGGTGTGTGCGCCAAGAAGCCTTTGCGGTGTGAATCGCCGCCTTTTACAACGGCTTTCACTGCGGTGTGCGGCTGCGACGGCACTACCTACCCCACAGAGTGCCATGCCCGGCAAGCAGGAATGAGCATTTTCTATCGGGGTGCTTGCTTTAGACAGGGAACGCCCGCGCCGGCCGACTCTTGCGGTGGTAAGGGCCTCTATGCAGAGACCTGCAATAAGGAGGGCTACTACTGCCTCTACCAGCGGGGGGTTTGCAGTTTGCACGACAGCCTAGGCACATGCACCAGCAAACCGGCCATGTGCACACAGGAGATCGACCCCGTGTGCGGGTGCAACGGGAAGACCTATGACAATGCCTGCAAAGCAGCCATGGCGGGGTCCTCAATCAAGAGCAAGGGCGAGTGCCCGTTCGTCACCATCGACGACGGGTGGGGAGGAGGAGGCTTGACCATCGGCCTCCTTGCAAACGTGACCGGAGGGCCCTGCAAACCGAGTGCAGGCCTTACCTGCTCTGAGGGATACTACTGCACCTACGCCGCCGGCGTTTGTGGCTCGGAAGCGACCGCTGAGGGTTTATGCGTCGTCCAGCCCGAGTCCTGCGTGCCAGACCCATCCAGTGCCCATTCCGTTTGCGGTTGCGACGGGCATTCATGGGCCACTGCATGCGACGCAGCCATGGCGGGAGTGGCCTTGAAGGCGGAGACAGAGTGTCCACTAGTCTCTGTGCAGGTCACGTCGCCGGCGATGCATCGTTATCGAGGACGTGTGGGGGGAGTCATGGTGATGATGACCGTGTTTGGAATTTTGCTAGGCGCGTTGGCAATCTTTTGATTTTGGGACAGCAAGAAAAAAACGAAAAAGAGCTTGGCGGGAAAGAAACTTTGGACAAAGCACATGGAAGAAATGACAACGAAAGAGGAAATACGTGCAATGAGGAAGGAGTAACAGATTAGGAGGGATACGCATTGAAGCTTGAAATTGCGGCGGCGGAAACGATCGAGCAGAAAATCCATGACGACGCGAGCGTTCAAAGAAGAGGAGTGCGTGTGCATTTGTAATTGTGCTTTCGCGACGCGGTCATGAGCCACACAATGTGACGATATGTGTCCGCCTTGCCGAGAGTCTTTTGAAAAGTATCTGCGAAGTTGAGCTTTGTCATCGTCCTTTTCCTGCTTTTCTTTCCAGAAAGATGCATATTCCATGCTTGCAGGATAGAATTGCTTTCTTATGTATACGTACATATCCCTCAGATTGTGCAATACGCAACCTTGGTCGTCACGTCAAAATACCTGCGTGGAAACGGGCTCAATCAAAGTGAGCACCACTTCATTTGTTTAAAAATCCCTCATCAAGCAGAAATCAGTCGGGCGCTTCATGCATCAATTTTATCTTGATTCGTAGCATTCATTTTCGATCTCTGCGTTGAAAAGCTGATAGCACGCCGTTAAGACCTGTTTTACAGGCACGTTGACGTCTCGCACGGGGGGTAAAAGCTACTCTTCCTATACCAGCATCTTTCAGGCGATTGACAAAATATATCACGAAAGCACGTCCAAGAATGTTTTCAATTTCGTCTCGAGGCTTTGCTCGACAACTGACCAATATCATCGACGTGGAGTGCTGTGCTGTACGAGGACATTGCCGGTACTACACCTGCTCAAAGCTCATGCGATGGCGCCGCACCTCGCCACATCTCTTGACCTTCGCAATTGAAAATCAAGAGAGCTCGCCAGTCGCAATACTTCCACTTGTACCTGTCCGAAACAAAATTAGAGATGCTGTCGTGCGTAGCAGGATAGGATAGCATTTCAGAGATCTTAGCTTCTCAGGCACTTCTGATGGACGATCTATTGTCCAGATGCCTCAAAAACTAAACGAAATTGCAGAGATAAAGCCCTACATAGAACGTGTTGGTGGATGGTTGGGCCTGGAATTTACTTCAATGAGATGACACGTTTGGATGGCACGTTGTAGATGCATGGGCCAGGGCGACTGCGTGGGCGGCAAAAGAAGCTCGCCAAGACACGCACGGCAAACCATGTCCCACGGAGTAATAAGCACCAACCTCTCCACGGACTCAAGTCAAGTCTTTGTTTATCATTCGAGGGCTTAAAGCAGCACCTAAGACATTATTTTTAACTTTTTCTGCCCCAAAATACATCTACAGTCCCAGCTACTGCATGGCTGGCGTCCGCCGGTAACTTCGACGGCCTCTTCTTCTTTTTCCGATCGCAGCAAGCCTGTCTCCGGTGGACAAGGAGGTAATGGTCACGTTATCCTCAACCGCAGCAAATGCCGCGGCGATAAGCCAACAGCAGGCTTTCGACCCATTTGCGGCCGCCTCAGGAGCAGTTCTAAATCTGGTAGCCTGCTGTTGCCTTGGGGTTACTGCCAGCAGATACCGGGTACTCGACCAGCAGGCCCTCTCTGCCCTTTCACGCCTTGTCTACAACGTCTTTCAACCCTCTTTGCTCTTTACAAACGTCCTGCAAATTCTGGCCACCCCGTCTCAGACTCGGGGCACCATTTTTCTTCTCCCTTTGGCCGCTGCCGTCCAAATTGTCACGGCGGCGGGCATCTCGAGAGTGCTGCTCCGCCTGGTCGGTCTGAATCCATTTAGCGAGGCTGGGCGTGAGGTGCGGATCTGCTCCACCTTTGCAAATGCGGGCCCCTTACCCCTCTTGTTCGTGGATGCCCTCTTCAAAAACCATCCCGACCCGACCCTCCGCACCAGGGCCGTCGCCTTCATCTCTTTCTACTTGCTGGCCTGGTCCCCCCTCTTTTGGAACTACGGCTACGGCATCCTTGTGGACAAGACAGAGGATACAGGGGGAAAGAAAGGGCAACCGATGGAGTATTCCTCGCTGGGGACGCAGTCCGTGGGAGGGCCGCGTCTTGGCTCGGGCACGGGTGGCGCGGGCATGATGGTCAAAGGCAATGGGTCCGCCGCAGCCATGGTCTTGGAAGAAGGCTTCGATGGGAAGGAGGCCCATGCGACGAATTGGACCTCCCCACACCAGCAACAGTACAGCCGGCAGCAGGTGCCGTGCTCGGAGGGCCGCAGCGACCCTTCACATGCCCTCGTCAGGTCAGCGTTGGAGAAAGCCCGGCGAGTCGCACATTCGCGGGCGATGAAGAAGCTGCTCAACCCCCCGACCTTGGGGTGCACGCTGGGGGCCCTGGTAGGCGTTTGCTCTCCGCTTCGCGGGTAAGTGTTTTGGGGGAAGAAAGGCAGAGCGGGACAAGGGAAAGAAACTGAGGGAAGTCGCTTACTAGCCTCTTGGTGCTTCTCGCAGTCCCCTGCTGCCCATTTGGTGGCAACGGTGCCCAAGTGCTTAATATGCACACGCGCAACCTTACTCCTTTTCATGCCGTATACCACGTAGGCTCTTGTTCGGGGACACTGCGCCCTTCTCCTGCGTGTTTTCCGCTCTGAGGACCATGGGCTCTGCTTACGTGCCCTCTGTGCTCCTGATTCTTTCCGGATCTCTGGCGCAGGTACGCCAAAAAAGGAGCGAAGAAAAGCTATGGCCTTGAGGCATCTGTCTTTTTCATGTTATTTCGTCTGCATCATTTGACAATTTAAGAGACCCCATAAAATTTCATGTCCACCAGACATGTACATACATCCGCCGACTCACACATTATCCAACATTGCACAGGGTCTGGAGGGCTTTGATAGCAACGTTTTCCGGCGTGCCATGTTGGTCATGTTTCAACGTTTTTGCATCATGCCTGCAGTGGCGTTTGCGTGCGTTGAAGCCGGAAAACGCACAGGGTTACTGCCCACCCAGGACCCTTTACTCCTCTTTGTGATCCTCTTGCAAGGGTGCATGCCCTCCGCTCAAAACTCTGTACTCATTTTGCAATTAGAGAGACGGCCTCAGGCGGCTGCGTCTATGGCACGCCTCATTTCGACCGTCTATATTTTGTCCATACTACCCGTTGGTATGTTGATCCGTTCGTTACTCTCCTATTGTCCCATGGGATTCACCGCGTAACATTCGGAAGAATGATTAAAGCGACCTAACAGGCAAAAATTGCATCTCGTCATGTAATGGTTCACAACAAAAAATGGATACGTTGATTCCGAGCTTATTTGATGTCATTTAGCTGCCTTTTGAGGTCTCCGAGAGAATTGGAAAAGCGTCCAGCTACGCTTAGCTACGCCACACGAGCCCTTCCCCGGCGGAAAGGGTTATCTCAAATAAATGCGTGTCAAACAACCCCGCACAAGCACCACAGAGCTTGGTCTCATCCCACACATATGTAGTGCATCTTCTTGTGGGTATTGGAGGCAGTTTGCCCCCTAGACGCCTTTTTCCCCCTGATACCGAACATGTCCTGAATACTTACTACCAGCGCTCTAATGACCCGAAGAAACCGCCCACCGCTCACTCCCCGCAAATATTCACTCTACCATCTTATCCCGCGTTCATCCACAGGCGAAGCTCCGAGTGGCCGAGTACTTGAACTACTACATCGTGTGTTATCTCTATCAGGTGGTTTTGCGGTCTTTCCAGGATTGTTGGACCCGAAGCAATCCTACAAAAAGCATGTGGCACCCAAATAGCCTGATGCCTTCAGGCTACGAAGATGCCATCGCGAGCCAGTCCGTGAAGGATCAGCCACCAAAGGAACAACAGCAGCAATGTCAGCCGTCATCTCAAGGGGTGTATGGGCAGATGGTCTCAGGTGTATCGCAGGAAAAAGTGAAAAGAGGCCCTAACAAGGGAAAGCCTAATTCCAAAGATTCTGTAAACAAAGGTCGGCGTCAGCAGCAAGGAAATGGACAAAAAATGCAAGATCAGCCATCAGAAATGCAACATTTCCAACAAGGCAGCTGTTTACCGTCTTTCGAGCAGCAGTGGATGGCATTGATGGGACAAAATCTTACCTCGAACAGAGCCCCTCATCCTTTCCACGGCACGGTTCCCGCCGGCTCATTCAATTCGATGCGGGTCGATATCCATCAAGTCATGGCACCGGGAGTGGCACACAGCTTTATCATGTGGTGCATGAACCAGCGACCGCACCTCCCGCACGAAGCAATTCACTCCATGGTGCAGACTCAAGCAGGGATCTTGGCGCGGGCCATGATCCTCAAGGGCGCTTCTCACCTTTTGACAATGGAAGAGCTTTCTCTTTACGTCTACGACCCGACAACACTCTGCGAGCTACAAACAGCGCTCTGGCGGGCAGCGAACGAAAGGGTGGTGGTAAGCGAGGGGTGGCTCCTGCTCCTGTCCTTCTTGGGCTTAGCGCCGTCCACGGGCCCGACCCTGGCACCCGCCCCGGCCCATGCTATGAACACTTCTCAGAATGGGGGGGGGGG
>NW_005803658.1:24686-26097 GCF_000240725.1 Microchloropsis gaditana
CGATTTGGGTCCACAAAAAGTCTCACAGCACGGCATGCTTTGTGGACCGAAACAGGAGGAGAATTGCGGACCGAGACGGGGAGTTGGGGCGTCAGTTTGTGGACCGGGACCAGAATTCCGGAAGCATTTGTGGACCGAAATCAGGAAGAAACCGGAATGCCCTAAGATTTCGGGCCGGGGAGCGATCGCCTCGAGCCATCCACCTCTCGCTCCAGACACAGGGGCTTGGTTTTGGCATGAACAGAAGTTCGCCGGGGAAGTTTACGTCCTGGTGTCTGGAATGGTACCCATGTGGTGCGCTTCTCCTTCAAATGCCTTGTGGTTGGCATGCATACTTGGGGGTGATGGATGGAACTGCTTTGTGACTACCCGGTCTCGACGAATGGTGGGAGGCGGAACGCCGTACATCAGACGCTCGCACAGCACCCTCTGTCTTTGTCATACCACAGTCGCACTGGCCGCAAAAATGTTGCCTACCACGTATTGTTTGGAAGGAATACATGACCCTCTAGACCAATTTGGGTGTTAAAAAGATTTCTACCGGGCACCAAGCCCCTCCACCACCCAGAAGAACGGAGAAAGTGAGGACTCTGCTACAGGGTGTCGTGTTAGACTACATGGATGGTTTATTTCCTCTTAAATCTCATGTATACATTTCTCCTACATACACTGATTTCATAGGCCACATTCGTCTAGGGCGCCTTCTATAGGGAAAGCTATGGCTGTCGGTAAGGAACTACGCGAGGGGCCGGAGGGGCGGAAAGAGGACTGGGACAAGACGCACTGTTCTCGGACGACCCCGGTTTAGAGACCCATGAGAGATCCGAATCGCGTGTGAAGACTTTCGCGTATGTTCGTCTCTGCATTTCTGCCCGACTGAAATAGCAGGGCGGTCTGACTCCCCCCCCCCCTTTAACAGGCAAGAATCAAAAAAAAGTGTCGAAGGGCCGCAAGGGCGGCAAGAAGAAGATGTACGTACTCTCAGCTATCCACTCATACGTGGCTTGTCGGAGAAATTGACGGCTGCATTGGCCGAGAGAGACCACAACCCTGCTCCCTCGTCTCACGCGCCGTGTCATTCCTTTTCCCCTCCTGGTCTCGGCACAGCGTGGACCCCTTCCTGAAGAAGGAATGGTACGACATCAAGGCCCCTGGGTACTTCAAAACGCGCAAGGTGGGCAAGACCCTGATCACGCGTACCACAGGCACGAAGATCGCCTCGGAGGGCTTGAAGGGCCGCGTCTTCGAGGTGAACCTGGCTGAGTTGCAAGGCGGGGACGAAGAGCAAGGGTACCGGAAGTTTCAGTTGGTGGCAGAGGATGTGAAAGGAACCGATATCTTGACAAATTTCCACGGCATGGACTTGACAAGGTGCGGGGGCAACGAAGGGAAGGGAGGAGGGAGGGGAGGT
>NW_005803658.1:27260-30986 GCF_000240725.1 Microchloropsis gaditana
AAAGTTGGGCGTTTCGTCGGGGACATTTCCTCGAAAGCTCCCTTTCATGGCCCGTCGACTCACTTGCTCTCCTCTTTACCCCTCTTCATCTCCTCGTCAGCACATCAACCCCATCGCGTATTTCACGGACACAAAATGGTCCCGGATCGATGGCAACCTGTGGGAGCAGGAAATTGGTGCCTTCCTGGGACTTGAAGCATGTCAGCGATGCAATAACCGTCGGTCGGTGAAGGAAGCGAGGTCTTCGGAGGCGGAGAAGGAAAAGACTTTGAAGGAGATCGCGGAGGGAGAGGACAATTGTGGCCTGCCGGCCTTGCACGCATATCTGACGTCGCGAAAGGCCTTGCCACCCCCGCAATCGAATGACGGCATGGTCATAGGCGCCATGATGGAGGAGGTGGTTCGGGACCCGCGGGCCTTTTCCCTGCCCTTCATCAAAAAGAGGCGGTCGCCCTCCCGGCCCGCCTACAGGGAGCCGTTCAAACAAAGGTCCGGGCTGGAGGCCAGGACATCTTCCCCAGGGAAGGTGAGGGGCAGCGAAGGTGTGGGCGGGACGGATAGGGCCCGTCTGAAACACTTGGAGGCACCTTCTGTCTCCTGGGAGCCCATCAGCGCCGGCCCGGCCGCCCCGGCCGCCCCGGCGTTTCGTGGCACGAAACGGCGGGGCTTATCCGTGGAGGCCCAGCCCTCGCCAAAGAAAGCCATTAAATCGGTGCTGGACGGCAGACCTTGGGGCGGGCGGACGGCAATGCGTGGCGGTCCTGGGTCGGCTCTGACCATTAGCGATGCGGAGACCTCGCCCAGTGGCAGGAAAAAAGGAAAGGCTGGGAAAAGCAGAGGCGAGAGTCCGGGTCCCCATTCGACGGAATGCAAGGCGGACCTGGTAGCCGTGGAGGGCTTGACCGAGGACCTTGTGGTCGAGCTCGGTTCGTGGCTGGAGACGTACCAAGGAATGAGGCTCCGTCTCGCCCTTCGGAAGGCTTACCGAGTCAGCCATCTCGTCGGCCGCCTCCTTCGGGAGGGCGCCGAGGCATGGGCGGGCACGGCGGCAAGCGGGCCGCGAACGGTGCAGGAAGGCCCATCTTTTCCCTCCCCGGTCTTTGCGTCCACTCAAGCACTGGAAGGACAGAGAGGAGTAATAGAGGACTGGCCGTCACTGCAGGCCCTGCTCAAAGGCGCGCGTGGCCATCCATCGTTCGATCCTGAGGTACTTGCCCCCGTCTTCCTCTTCTTGGAAGGAACCAAGCAGCCTGAGGACGGGCTGCCCGCAACGGGGCAGCTTGGCTTTCACAAGGCGGGAAACTGGGCCCGAAGGGAAAGAGAGGCCGGGAGAAAAGCACCGCACAGTGGGATGGCTGAAGACACGGAGAATGCTTGTCGAGCCAGGGCTACATTGCAGGGGAAGACGCTTTCGAGCGAAGTGGGGGAGTCGACAGAGGGGCGCCTGACCGATTTTGCAACCCTATCCCCGCGAGCTCCCGGCGAGCAAGGGAAGGAAGGAGAAGTTTTTGGGGAGATACGTGGAACGTCTTGTAGAGGAGGAGGGGAACTACGGGAGGTGGGCGAGAATCGGAAAGACGACAAGCTTTTCTTGAAGGCGTCGTCCTCCCTTCGCATGGTAAGAGCCTCCTCCCCTTGCTCGGAAACCTCCTCCACCTCCATCGTCATATCCTCCACAGCGGACTCGCAAGGTGTCATGTCCACACCCACGTTGTGTGCAGGAAGAGAAGAGAAGACGAGCTTTGCCCGGGTTCCTAATGACGTTCCATGGCGCCTCTCCGCCTTCAATGCGGAGGAAACCCCCACTCAACACCCGTCCTCTCCTGCTCTTCTTGATTCCCGTTCGAAGGACCAGGCTCTCGTTTTGAAGGGGACTGCGACGTTCGATCTTCACGCCGACGAGAGCGGAGATCCCGCCGAGGAAGATTCCCCGATGAAGCCTCCAACGCCGGACGTGAAGGCAGAAAAGGTTGGACTGAAAGGTGGAAAAATAGGATTAGAAACAGGAGAAGATAAGCGAGTGCCGGTGGCAGCCTTAGTAAAGCTCTCGAATGGCGTCAAGGAGGAGTTCAAGGCTTGGTTGGCTGAGCACCGATCCTCCCTGACCACGGAATCGCGAGAGCACTACGCCAAGGTGGTGGGAAACACCTTCAAAAGCCACGCTAGCACATATTGGGGGGCCAAGAAAACGATCAAAGCGAAGGAGGATGTGGTCGTACTCCTGCGGGAAGAACCGCTTCGGTTGCAGCAGGCAAGGGAGATGGTGCAGAATTTGTCGTCGTATTCGGCAGCGAGTTCCTGGGGTCATTTCATGCATTTCTTGGGGTTGGCAGTGTAGATATGCGATGTAGAGGCGATGAAGAGCGGCTTGTGAGCATGGGTTGCACAAGAAGCACAGGGAATGTGACGCGGCCATTATGAGATAGAAAAAGAGATTAGAGGTGTCATTCTTCTTTTTTGTCATGATCTTTACGTGTATTGGAGAGCGATAAGGTGGAATGTCGATAGAACGCTGGATTGCAGGTCATTGTTAACGAAACGAACGTCTGAAATATGCAGCCAAGCCCCCGAAAAAAGATCGATGGCGAGATCTATCCTTCAAAGCAAGCCGAAAGCTTATTCTGCGTGTGGCACGTCTCGCGCGGTCCTGTACATGTCCCTTTTGTCTTTGATTTTTTTTGCATCGATTTCGTGCTCAATTGCGCTCTTCAGTTATTTGTTTTCATGCCAGGATCATTTGTCGATCACCACTCTTGCCACCCCCCTCCGTTGGCTCCTCTATTTAGAAGATTCTCAGCTTTTCTCTGTACAAAAAATCAAAGACCAAGGCCCGCTCTTCCTTGCAGCCTTTCCCACCTATCGGCTCCATAGGATCCGACCCACTCTAGGACGCAGCCGTGCAGAGGACCCGCGACCATTAAATTGGTCCTGCTCAGTTCCATTCCTTCCACTCATCCTTCTCCAGTCAAGGAGAGTATCATTGTTTCTAGAGCCCTGATCCGCTGTTGCCGAGCCTGACACTCTGGCAGCTCGCACGCAAAAGGGACGCGGAGAGGCGCGTCGCGGTTCAGCTCGCTTTGCGCACCTGCTGCTGCAGCTGCCACCGCTGCCGCCGCCCTTCCCTTGGCGTCGGAAAAGTGATGGTCTTCTTCCTGTCTGCGGCTGGCGCGTGGGCTCCCATTGTCCGTGTCTTCGGCCGCCTGCGTCTGCCATCCCCCCTCCCACCCGTGCGCATGGTGTCTCCCTCCACTGCCCGCGCCAAGAAGCCCCATTGCCCTCCCCACCACCTCCGCCGCAGTCGGTCTGTCCTCCCCCCGGGGGGCCAACAGATTCCGCAAGAACCGCTCGAAGCCCTCGGAGACAGACTTTTCCCCGTTTGACGGAAGATGCGTCAGGCGCCCTTCCCGCACGGCCAGAAACTCGGGACCGGCACCGGCCAAGGGGACGCGGGACCAGGCCTCATACAGGGAGGCTCCCAGTCCGAAGATGTCGTTGGGCTCCAGTATGGTCCGGTAGGGCGGAACCTCTTTTCCTGCGGAGAGCTTGAAAAGGTCAAGGCCCTTCAGGACCTCCATGGACAGGTACCTGGAGGGGTAAAGAAAGGGGGGGGGTTGTGAGGATTGGAAGGGGAGGGAGGGAGGGAGAACACCTGTAAGAGGAAGCTCTCGCATGTGTTTCTCGTGCAGGGATTCGAAGAAGAGAAAGGCCGTCAGCAGGAGAAGGGAT
>NW_005803658.1:32760-35021 GCF_000240725.1 Microchloropsis gaditana
GCGGGCGCGTCTCCTTTCTCCTTGCCCTCTTCGGGCCAGGGGGAGGCTGGAGGTAGCCCTTTCTTGCCCGCGCCCCACCAGCTTCAAGCACAGCAACGAGCTCATCAACAAGTTTTGGCCCTTGCTCTCATGGCGCAACAGCAACAAAACCAACAAGCGCGAGGATCGGTTCCCGGATTGCCTTTCATAAATATGCTTGGGCCAGAACAGAATTCATTTCGACACGTCTTGGAGCCGCAAGCTTCGCGATGGCAGCACCAGCAGCAGCAAGCAAATAATTTGTTGTTGCTGCAAGACACAGTGGCGAAGGAAAGCAGAAAAGTGGGCCAGGAGAAACCGCATGGCTCGAACACCAAGAACAAGCGGCCGCAGCTGTCAGGAAAGGAGCGGGGATGGCGACAAGCAGCCAAGGCTGTAGGGACGGGGGCGTCCGAGGGCGCATCCCTTTCCAAGGCACCTGACTCGAGCACGAGGCCGATAGCGCCCTTGCCCATGGCTGCCACCGAGGACCGCTGGCAGGAAAGGGAGCCACAGGCGGAAAATCGTCTCTCATACCCCGCTGGGGGCCGCGGGGGGGACTCCCAGGGGCCTCCCGCCGGTCCTCGTGCTCCTGAGATCCCGCCTTCGTCCTTGCCCACTCCTCTGGGATCTCCCTTGCACGTAGATCCTTTGCCTCCTGCCAAGCTTTCATCCTCTGCGTCCACCTCGGCGATGCCAGGGCCACGGCCGGCACCTACGGCCTCGGTCATGTCGCAGGCCTCGCACTTCTCGTCCTCCACCGACGCCTCCCTCCCCTCCGACATGGCTGTATCTTCCTCTGAGGCCGCCGTTTCTCCCTTGTCCATGACCGCTTCTGACAGGCAAGGGCCTGCGAGCGCAGACGAAGATACGGGGGAGAAGACACGGTATGGAGGGGCCCTGACTGTGTCAGCGAGGCGACCGGATGTATCCCCCGACGGAAAGGAAGCTACGGTATTCTTCGCAGCAGCGCGATCCCAGCCACAGTCACAGGAGCAAGAAAAGGCCCAGGGGCGGGAGCAGGGGTTAGGGCGGTTGAAAGAGCAAGACGAGGAACAGCATTGGGTGGAGCGGAATGACGCGGCGAAGGGTAGCATGGCCACCCAACAATTTATGCGCGAGGGGTACAAGGGATCCGGGGGGAGTCACACGGGAACCACGTGGGATTCCTCGGACGACGAAAGCGACATGGAGCTGGATGGCCACGCGGAAGTGCTCACTAGCTTGTCATTGGCCTTGGTAGGAAGCCAGGAGCAGAAGGGAGGCTCCCAAACAAGCAGGGGCCAGTGGCCGGCGAGGGAGGAGGAGGAGGAGGAGGAGGAAGGCGAGGATGCTTCTGACTTCGGTGTGGAGGAATTGGAGGACGAGGAGAGTGGCCAGGACTCCGATGCGATGCAATACGCAGCGGAGCGCAAATTGGGCCCTGGCACGCTCGGCCCCTATCGCCCCTTGACCGTGGCGCACAAGGAGGCACCCCCGCTCCTCAGGAAAGGCCGTCGTGTCCGACGTCGTCGGTCGCACGCGATCGATGATTGTTTGCTCTGTGACTTTGCTGGATGGATGCGTCAGGACTTGGGCATCACGAACCAGCTCATGGCGCGGGCCATCAGCATTGGTATCGACGATGGTGTGTCCCGCCTGGTCAAGCTGCTCAAGCCGCCCGCGGACCTTCCATCGACGGGCGATTTCTTAGGGGTGTCAAGCATTTCCACGCCTGCACGCGGTCGGGTGCTTTTCAGGAAATGGGAGGAGGTGATCCGTTTCTTGGAGAGGTCCGTAACCGAATGCTGGAGCCGTTTGCCTCCGTCCGCGGGACCCACGTTGGACTACCACGTCAAGCAAATTCAGTGTTTTGGCAGCTTCCTTCGTGCGCAGGGTTTTGATTTTCAATTGGATGGGGGCTCAACCTGTCAATCGACGATTGGCCTGACGCGCTTGGCGAAGGCGATGTTTGGGCGGACGGCGTCGGAGCTGGAGGAGGAGCGTAAACGAGGGAAGACCCAGGAGATAGGCAAGGTGGAAGGGATGAAATACGCACTGTCCGCGGAAACGATGCAGCAGGTGCGCCACTGGGCGGCGATGGAGAGATGGGGGGCAAACAGAGGCGGCTTGGACTCGGCGCAGGTCATGAAGATGGTGGGCCGGGCAGCTCAAGCTCTCAAACGAAAGGTGATCACGGGGGTTGAGACGGGGGGGGGGGCATGAAGGCATGAGAGGACTGAGCCTTTCCTTCGCGTTTGCGT